>NW_026047481.1:632109-932109 GCF_023864345.2 Schistocerca serialis cubense | reverse complement strand
TATCACTGGCGTCACCACTGGTCCTCCCGTCATGGGAACAAGCTCTGGGTTATTGAGCCTCTCACAATGGCTTGGACGACCGCATCTCGCTGCGAGGAGATCGTTTTAACTAGGTTGCGTACTGGACACTGTCTTCTTAGCCACTGCCGTTTAAGTGGTGCTCCCCCACCACTTCGTGCTCATTGTGCTTCACCTTTGACTGTCGGCCATTTCCTGGCCGAATGCCCCTACTTTAAACGCCTACGTTCTCGTTTGAGCTTACCGTCTGAGATAACGGGCATTTAAGCGAACCACGCGCGGGTTGAAGACAGTGTTTTACTTTTTATCCGTTGTAGCAATATCGCGAAGGCCTTTTAAGTTTTAGTTCAGGACCTCAGCTTTTTTATGGCGTGTTTTAAACACCTTTCTCAACGTCCCTGATTTTACCTGTCTTCTCTTTCGTCGATTTGGATTAACGTGTAGTCTTTTTTATATGCTCGCTTTGTCTTCTATAATTCGGATGTGGACACGTATGACCCTAGTTGGCTTTGCGACCTAAACCGAGACAATAAAGTGGTGATAGCTAGGGTGAATGCTATCCATCAGCTGTGTCAGGCCAGCAAAAGTACTGCAGCCCCTTTAGGAACAACTCGTTCTTAGATTGAAAATTTACTACACAACTGATCTATAAGACTCATACAACATGTACAATATTTCGTTCAAAGTAATGAGGTAACTGATACAGGTTTGATGACATTACTTGAGGTGAGTAGTATGTATCATTCTCCCAAAATATAACGAATAACGATTTCGGAATAGCATTGGCGGAGACTACACACGATTCTGAATTGGTGCTAAATAATATGAAAACACGCAAGACATGTAGTAAAGCAGTAGGACACATTTTGTGGTGTAGGATGAGCAGCGATACTGAGCGCAGATACTATGTATCATTCTCCGAAAATATTAAGGATAACGATTTCGGAATAGCACTGGCGGAGACTACACACGATTCTGAATTGGTGCTAAATAATATGAAAACACGCAAGACATGTAGTAAAGCAGTAGGACACATTTTGTGGTGAGGGACGTGCAGCGCAATCTGTAGGTGGGCGCAGATACTATGTATCATTCTCCCAAAATATTAAGAATAACGATTTCGGAATAGCATTGGCGGAGACTACACACGATTCTGAATTGGTGCAAAATAATATGAAAACTCGCAAGACATGTAGTAAAGCAGTAGGACACATTTTGTGGTGTCTGACGAGCAGCGCACTCTGTAGCTGTGCGCAGATACTACGATTCATTCTCCCAAAATATTAAGAATAACGATTTCGGAATAGCATTGGCGGAGACTACACACGATTCTGAATTGGTGCTAAATAATATGAAAACACGCGAGACATGTAGTAAAGCAGTAGGACACATTTTGTGGTGTGGGACGAGCAGTGCACTCTGTAGCTGGGCGCAGATACTATGTATCATTCTCCCAAAATATTAAGAATAACGATTTCGGAATACCATTGGCGGAGACTACACACGATTCTGAATTGGTGCTAAATAATATGAGAACACAAAAGTCATGTAGTAAAGCAGTAGGACACATTTTGTGGTGAGGGTCGTGCAGCGCACTCTGTAGGTGGGCGCAGATACTACGTTTCATTCTCCCAAAATATTAAAAATAACGATTTCGGAATAGCATTGGCGGAGACTACACACGATTCTGAATTGGTGCTAAATAATATGAAAACACGCAAGACATGTAGTAAAGCAGTAGGACACATTTTGTGGTGTCTGACGAGCAGCGCACTCTGTAGCTGTGCGCAGATACTACGATTCATTCTCCCAAAATATTAAGAATAACGATTTCGGAATAGCATTGGCGGAGACTACACACGATTCTGAATTGGTGCTAACTAATATGAAAACTCGCAAGACATGTAGTAAAGCAGTAGGACACATTTTGTGGTGTCTGACGAGCAGCGCACTCTGTAGCTGTGCGCAGATACTACGATTCATTCTCCCAAAATATTAAGAATAACGATTTCGGAATAGCATTGGCGGAGACTACACACGATTCTGAATTGGTGCAAAATAATATGAAAACTCGCAAGACATGTAGTAAAGCAGTAGGACACATT
Organism: Schistocerca serialis cubense; assembly: GCF_023864345.2. Lineage (NCBI taxonomy): Eukaryota > Metazoa > Arthropoda > Insecta > Orthoptera > Acrididae > Schistocerca > Schistocerca serialis. The sequence continues at coordinate 929,986 of NW_026047481.1, read as the reverse complement.
TTGTGGTGTGGGACGGGCAGCGCCATCTGTAGTTTATCGCAGATACTACGATTCATCCTCCCAAAATATTAAGAATAACGATTTCGGAATAGCATTGGCGGAGACTACACACGATTCTGAATTGGTGCAAAATAATATGAAAACTCGCAAGACATGTAGTAAAGCAGTAGGACACATTTTGTGGTGTGGGACGGGCAGCGCCATCTGTAGTTTATCGCAGATACTACGTTTCATTCTCCCAAAATATTAAGAATAACGATTTCGGAATACCATTGGCGGAGACTACACACGATTCTGAATTGGTGCAAAATAATATGAAAACTCCCAAGACATGTAGTAAAGCAGTAGGACACATTTTGTGGTGTCTGACGAGCAGCGCACTCTGTAGCTGTGCGCAGATACTACGATTCATTCTCCCAAAATATTAAGAATAACGATTTCGGAATAGCATTGGCGGAGACTACACACGATTCTGAATTGGTGCAAAATAATATGAAAACTCGCAAGACATGTAGTAAAGCAGTAGGACACATTTTGTGGTGTCTGACGAGCAGCGCACTCTGTAGCTGTGCGCAGATACTACGATTCATTCTCCCAAAATATTAAGAATAACGATTTCGGAATAGCATTGGCGGAGACTACACACGATTCTGAATTGGTGCAAAATAATATGAAAACTCGCAAGACATGTAGTAAAGCAGTAGGACACATTTTGTGGTGTCTGACGAGCAGCGCACTCTGTAGCTGTGCGCAGATACTACGATTCATTCTCCCAAAATATTAAGAATAACGATTTCGGAATAGCATTGGCGGAGACTACACACGATTCTGAATTGGTGCAAAATAATATGAAAACTCGCAAGACATGTAGTAAAGCAGTAGGACACATTTTGTGGTGTGGGACGGGCAGCGCCATCTGTAGTTTATCGCAGATACTACGTTTCATTCTCCCAAAATATTAAGAATAACGATTTCGGAATACCATTGGCGGAGACTACACACGATTCTGAATTGGTGCAAAATAATATGAAAACTCGCAAGACATGTAGTAAAGCAGTAGGACACATTTTGTGGTGTCTGACGAGCAGCGCACTCTGTAGCTGTGCGCAGATACTACGATTCATTCTCCCAAAATATTAAGAATAACGATTTCGGAATAGCATTGGCGGAGACTACACACGATTCTGAATTGGTGCAAAATAATATGAAAACTCCCAAGACATGTAGTAAAGCAGTAGGACACATTTTGTGGTGTCTGACGAGCAGCGCACTCTGTAGCTGTGCGCAGATACTACGATTCATTCTCCCAAAATATTAAGAATAACGATTTCGGAATAGCATTGGCGGAGACTACACACGATTCTGAATTGGTGCAAAATAATATGAAAACTCGCAAGACATGTAGTAAAGCAGTAGGACACATTTTGTGGTGTCTGACGAGCAGCGCACTCTGTAGCTGTGCGCAGATACTACGATTCATTCTCCCAAAATATTAAGAATAACGATTTCGGAATAGCATTGGCGGAGACTACACACGATTCTGAATTGGTGCAAAATAATATGAAAACTCGCAAGACATGTAGTAAAGCAGTAGGACACATTTTGTGGTGTCTGACGAGCAGCGCACTCTGTAGCTGTGCGCAGATACTACGATTCATTCTCCCAAAATATTAAGAATAACGATTTCGGAATAGCATTGGCGGAGACTACACACGATTCTGAATTGGTGCAAAATAATATGAAAACTCGCAAGACATGTAGTAAAGCAGTAGGACACATTTTGTGGTGTGGGACGGGCAGCGCCATCTGTAGTTTATCGCAGATACTACGTTTCATTCTCCCAAAATATTAAGAATAACGATTTCGGAATACCATTGGCGGAGACTACACACGATTCTGAATTGGTGCAAAATAATATGAAAACTCGCAAGACATGTAGTAAAGCAGTAGGACACATTTTGTGGTGTCTGACGAGCAGCGCACTCTGTAGCTGTGCGCAGATACTACGATTCATTCTCCCAAAATATTAAGAATAACGATTTCGGAATAGCATTGGCGGAGACTACACACGATTCTGAATTGGTGCAAAATAATATGAAAACTCGCAAGACATGTAGTAAAGCAGTAGGACACATTTTGTGGTGTCTGACGAGCAGCGCACTCTGTAGCTGTGCGCAGATACTACGATTCATTCTCCCAAAATATTAAGAATAACGATTTCGGAATAGCATTGGCGGAGACTACACACGATTCTGAATTGGTGCAAAATAATATGAAAACTCGCAAGACATGTAGTAAAGCAGTAGGACACATTTTGTGGTGTCTGACGAGCAGCGCACTCTGTAGCTGTGCGCAGATACTACGATTCATTCTCCCAAAATATTAAGAATAACGATTTCGGAATAGCATTGGCGGAGACTACACACGATTCTGAATTGGTGCAAAATAATATGAAAACTCGCAAGACATGTAGTAAAGCAGTGGGACACATTTTGTGGTGTCTGACGAGCAGCGCACTCTGTAGCTGTGCGCAGATACTACGATTCATTCTCCCAAAATATTAAGAATAACGATTTCGGAATAGCATTGGCGGAGACTACACACGATTCTGAATTGGTGCAAAATAATATGAAAACTCGCAAGACATGTAGTAAAGCAGTAGGACACATTTTGTGGTGTGGGACGGGCAGCGCCATCTGTAGTTTATCGCAGATACTACGTTTCATTCTCCCAAAATATTAAGAATAACGATTTCGGAATAGCATTGGCGGAGACTACACACGATTCTGAATTGGTGCAAAATAATATGAAAACTCGCAAGACATGTAGTAAAGCAGTAGGACACATTTTGTGGTGTCTGACGAGCAGCGCACTCTGTAGCTGTGCGCAGATACTACGATTCATTCTCCCAAAATATTAAGAATAACGATTTCGGAATAGCATTGGCGGAGACTACACACGATTCTGAATTGGTGCAAAATAATATGAAAACTCGCAAGACATGTAGTAAAGCAGTAGGACACATTTTGTGGTGTCTGACGAGCAGCGCACTCTGTAGCTGTGCGCAGATACTACGATTCATTCTCCCAAAATATTAAGAATAACGATTTCGGAATAGCATTGGCGGAGACTACACACGATTCTGAATTGGTGCAAAATAATATGAAAACTCGCAAGACATGTAGTAAAGCAGTAGGACACATTTTGTGGTGTGGGACGGGCAGCGCCATCTGTAGTTTATCGCAGATACTACGTTTCATTCTCCCAAAATATTAAGAATAACGATTTCGGAATAGCATTGGCGGAGACTACACACGATTCTGAATTGGTGCAAAATAATATGAAAACTCGCAAGACATGTAGTAAAGCAGTAGGACACATTTTGTGGTGTGGGACGGGCAGCGCCATCTGTAGTTTATCGCAGATACTACGATTCATTCTCCCAAAATATTAAGAATAACGATTTCGGAATAGCATTGGCGGAGACAACACACAATTCTGAATTGGTGCAAAATAATATGAAAACTCGCAAGACATGTAGTAAAGCAGTAGGACACATTTTGTGGTGTCTGACGAGCAGCGCACTCTGTAGCTGTGCGCAGATACTACGATTCATTGTCCCAAAATATTAAGAATAACGATTTCGGAATAGCATTGGCGGAGACTACACACGATTCTGAATTGGTGCAAAATAATATGAAAACTCGCAAGACATGTAGTAAAGCAGTAGGACACATTTTGTGGTGTGGGACGGGCAGCGCCATCTGTAGTTTATCGCAGATACTACGATTCATTCTCCCAAAATATTAAGAATAACGATTTCGGAATAGCATTGGCGGAGACTACACACGATTCTGAATTGGTGCAAAATAATATGAAAACTCGCAAGACATGTAGTAAAGCAGTAGGACACATTTTGTGGTGTCTGACGAGCAGCGCACTCTGTAGCTGTGCGCAGATACTACGATTCATTGTCCCAAAATATTAAGAATAACGATTTCGGAATAGCATTGGCGGAGACTACACACGATTCTGAATTGGTGCAAAATAATATGAAAACTCGCAAGACATGTAGTAAAGCAGTAGGACACATTTTGTGGTGTGGGACGGGCAGCGCCATCTGTAGTTTATCGCAGATACTACGATTCATTCTCCCAAAATATTAAGAATAACGATTTCGGAATAGCATTGGCGGAGACAACACACAATTCTGAATTGGTGCAAAATAATATGAAAACTCGCAAGACATGTAGTAAAGCAGTAGGACACATTTTGTGGTGTCTGACGAGCAGCGCACTCTGTAGCTGTGCGCAGATACTACGATTCATTGTCCCAAAATATTAAGAATAACGATTTCGGAATAGCATTGGCGGAGACTACACACGATTCTGAATTGGTGCAAAATAATATGAAAACTCGCAAGACATGTAGTAAAGCAGTAGGACACATTTTGTGGTGTCTGACGAGCAGCGCACTCTGTAGCTGTGCGCAGATACTACGATTCATTCTCCCAAAATATTAAGAATAACGATTTCGGAATAGCATTGGCGGAGACTACACACGATTCTGAATTGGTGCAAAATAATATGAAAACTCGCAAGACATGTAGTAAAGCAGTAGGACACATTTTGTGGTGTGGGACGGGCAGCGCCATCTGTAGTTTATCGCAGATACTACGATTCATTCTCCCAAAATATTAAGAATAACGATTTCGGAATAGCATTGGCGGAGACAACACACAATTCTGAATTGGTGCAAAATAATATGAAAACTCGCAAGACATGTAGTAAAGCAGTAGGACACATTTTGTGGTGTCTGACGAGCAGCGCACTCTGTAGCTGTGCGCAGATACTACGATTCATTGTCCCAAAATATTAAGAATAACGATTTCGGAATAGCATTGGCGGAGACTACACACGATTCTGAATTGGTGCAAAATAATATGAAAACTCGCAAGACATGTAGTAAAGCAGTAGGACACATTTTGTGGTGTCTGACGAGCAGCGCACTCTGTAGCTGTGCGCAGATACTACGATTCATTCTCCCAAAATATTAAGAATAACGATTTCGGAATAGCATTGGCGGAGACTACACACGATTCTGAATTGGTGCAAAATAATATGAAAACTCGCAAGACATGTAGTAAAGCAGTAGGACACATTTTGTGGTGTCTGACGAGCAGCGCACTCTGTAGCTGTGCGCAGATACTACGATTCATTGTCCCAAAATATTAAGAATAACGATTTCGGAATAGCATTGGCGGAGACTACACACGATTCTGAATTGGTGCAAAATAATATGAAAACTCGCAAGACATGTAGTAAAGCAGTAGGACACATTTTGTGGTGTCTGACGAGCAGCGCACTCTGTAGCTGTGCGCAGATACTACGATTCATTCTCCCAAAATATTAAGAATAACGATTTCGGAATAGCATTGGCGGAGACTACACACGATTCTGAATTGGTGCAAAATAATATGAAAACTCGCAAGACATGTAGTAAAGCAGTAGGACACATTTTGTGGTGTCTGACGAGCAGCGCACTCTGTAGCTGTGCGCAGATACTACGATTCATTGTCCCAAAATATTAAGAATAACGATTTCGGAATAGCATTGGCGGAGACTACACACGATTCTGAATTGGTGCAAAATAATATGAAAACTCGCAAGACATGTAGTAAAGCAGTAGGACACATTTTGTGGTGTCTGACGAGCAGCGCACTCTGTAGCTGTGCGCAGATACTACGATTCATTGTCCCAAAATATTAAGAATAACGATTTCGGAATAGCATTGGCGGAGACTACACACGATTCTGAATTGGTGCAAAATAATATGAAAACTCGCAAGACATGTAGTAAAGCAGTAGGACACATTTTGTGGTGTGGGACGGGCAGCGCCATCTGTAGTTTATCGCAGATACTACGTTTCATTCTCCCAAAATATTAAGAATAACGATTTCGGAATAGCATTGGCGGAGACTACACACGATTCTGAATTGGTGCAAAATAATATGAAAACTCGCAAGACATGTAGTAAAGCAGTAGGACACATTTTGTGGTGTGGGACGGGCAGCGCCATCTGTAGTTTATCGCAGATACTACGATTCATTCTCCCAAAATATTAAGAATAACGATTTCGGAATAGCATTGGCGGAGACTACACACGATTCTGAATTGGTGCAAAATAATATGAAAACTCGCAAGACATGTAGTAAAGCAGTAGGACACATTTTGTGGTGTCTGACGAGCAGCGCACTCTGTAGCTGTGCGCAGATACTACGATTCATTGTCCCAAAATATTAAGAATAACGATTTCGGAATAGCATTGGCGGAGACTACACACGATTCTGAATTGGTGCAAAATAATATGAAAACTCGCAAGACATGTAGTAAAGCAGTAGGACACATTTTGTGGTGTGGGACGGGCAGCGCCATCTGTAGTTTATCGCAGATACTACGATTCATTCTCCCAAAATATTAAGAATAACGATTTCGGAATAGCATTGGCGGAGACAACACACAATTCTGAATTGGTGCAAAATAATATGAAAACTCGCAAGACATGTAGTAAAGCAGTAGGACACATTTTGTGGTGTCTGACGAGCAGCGCACTCTGTAGCTGTGCGCAGATACTACGATTCATTGTCCCAAAATATTAAGAATAACGATTTCGGAATAGCATTGGCGGAGACTACACACGATTCTGAATTGGTGCAAAATAATATGAAAACTCGCAAGACATGTAGTAAAGCAGTAGGACACATTTTGTGGTGTGGGACGGGCAGCGCCATCTGTAGTTTATCGCAGATACTACGTTTCATTCTCCCAAAATATTAAGAATAACGATTTCGGAATAGCATTGGCGGAGACTACACACGATTCTGAATTGGTGCAAAATAATATGAAAACTCGCAAGACATGTAGTAAAGCAGTAGGACACATTTTGTGGTGTGGGACGGGCAGCGCCATCTGTAGTTTATCGCAGATACTACGATTCATTCTCCCAAAATATTAAGAATAACGATTTCGGAATAGCATTGGCGGAGACAACACACAATTCTGAATTGGTGCAAAATAATATGAAAACTCGCAAGACATGTAGTAAAGCAGTAGGACACATTTTGTGGTGTCTGACGAGCAGCGCACTCTGTAGCTGTGCGCAGATACTACGATTCATTGTCCCAAAATATTAAGAATAACGATTTCGGAATAGCATTGGCGGAGACTACACACGATTCTGAATTGGTGCAAAATAATATGAAAACTCGCAAGACATGTAGTAAAGCAGTAGGACACATTTTGTGGTGTCTGACGAGCAGCGCACTCTGTAGCTGTGCGCAGATACTACGATTCATTCTCCCAAAATATTAAGAATAACGATTTCGGAATAGCATTGGCGGAGACTACACACGATTCTGAATTGGTGCAAAATAATATGAAAACTCGCAAGACATGTAGTAAAGCAGTAGGACACATTTTGTGGTGTCTGACGAGCAGCGCACTCTGTAGCTGTGCGCAGATACTACGATTCATTCTCCCAAAATATTAAGAATAACGATTTCGGAATAGCATTGGCGGAGACTACACACGATTCTGAATTGGTGCAAAATAATATGAAAACTCGCAAGACATGTAGTAAAGCAGTGGGACACATTTTGTGGTGTCTGACGAGCAGCGCACTCTGTAGCTGTGCGCAGATACTACGATTCATTCTCCCAAAATATTAAGAATAACGATTTCGGAATAGCATTGGCGGAGACTACACACGATTCTGAATTGGTGCAAAATAATATGAAAACTCGCAAGACATGTAGTAAAGCAGTAGGACACATTTTGTGGTGTGGGACGGGCAGCGCCATCTGTAGTTTATCGCAGATACTACGTTTCATTCTCCCAAAATATTAAGAATAACGATTTCGGAATAGCATTGGCGGAGACTACACACGATTCTGAATTGGTGCAAAATAATATGAAAACTCGCAAGACATGTAGTAAAGCAGTAGGACACATTTTGTGGTGTGGGACGGGCAGCGCCATCTGTAGTTTATCGCAGATACTACGATTCATTCTCCCAAAATATTAAGAATAACGATTTCGGAATAGCATTGGCGGAGACTACACACGATTCTGAATTGGTGCAAAATAATATGAAAACTCGCAAGACATGTAGTAAAGCAGTAGGACACATTTTGTGGTGTCTGACGAGCAGCGCACTCTGTAGCTGTGCGCAGATACTACGATTCATTCTCCCAAAATATTAAGAATAACGATTTCGGAATAGCATTGGCGGAGACTACACACGATTCTGAATTGGTGCAAAATAATATGAAAACTCGCAAGACATGTAGTAAAGCAGTAGGACACATTTTGTGGTGTCTGACGAGCAGCGCACTCTGTAGCTGTGCGCAGATACTACGATTCATTCTCCCAAAATATTAAGAATAACGATTTCGGAATAGCATTGGCGGAGACTACACACGATTCTGAATTGGTGCAAAATAATATGAAAACTCGCAAGACATGTAGTAAAGCAGTAGGACACATTTTGTGGTGTGGGACGGGCAGCGCCATCTGTAGTTTATCGCAGATACTACGTTTCATTCTCCCAAAATATTAAGAATAACGATTTCGGAATAGCATTGGCGGAGACTACACACGATTCTGAATTGGTGCAAAATAATATGAAAACTCGCAAGACATGTAGTAAAGCAGTAGGACACATTTTGTGGTGTGGGACGGGCAGCGCCATCTGTAGTTTATCGCAGATACTACGATTCATTCTCCCAAAATATTAAGAATAACGATTTCGGAATAGCATTGGCGGAGACAACACACAATTCTGAATTGGTGCAAAATAATATGAAAACTCGCAAGACATGTAGTAAAGCAGTAGGACACATTTTGTGGTGTCTGACGAGCAGCGCACTCTGTAGCTGTGCGCAGATACTACGATTCATTGTCCCAAAATATTAAGAATAACGATTTCGGAATAGCATTGGCGGAGACTACACACGATTCTGAATTGGTGCAAAATAATATGAAAACTCGCAAGACATGTAGTAAAGCAGTAGGACACATTTTGTGGTGTGGGACGGGCAGCGCCATCTGTAGTTTATCGCAGATACTACGATTCATTCTCCCAAAATATTAAGAATAACGATTTCGGAATAGCATTGGCGGAGACTACACACGATTCTGAATTGGTGCAAAATAATATGAAAACTCGCAAGACATGTAGTAAAGCAGTAGGACACATTTTGTGGTGTCTGACGAGCAGCGCACTCTGTAGCTGTGCGCAGATACTACGATTCATTCTCCCAAAATATTAAGAATAACGATTTCGGAATAGCATTGGCGGAGACTACACACGATTCTGAATTGGTGCAAAATAATATGAAAACTCGCAAGACATGTAGTAAAGCAGTAGGACACATTTTGTGGTGTCTGACGAGCAGCGCACTCTGTAGCTGTGCGCAGATACTACGATTCATTGTCCCAAAATATTAAGAATAACGATTTCGGAATAGCATTGGCGGAGACTACACACGATTCTGAATTGGTGCAAAATAATATGAAAACTCGCAAGACATGTAGTAAAGCAGTAGGACACATTTTGTGGTGTCTGACGAGCAGCGCACTCTGTAGCTGTGCGCAGATACTACGATTCATTGTCCCAAAATATTAAGAATAACGATTTCGGAATAGCATTGGCGGAGACTACACACGATTCTGAATTGGTGCAAAATAATATGAAAACTCGCAAGACATGTAGTAAAGCAGTAGGACACATTTTGTGGTGTGGGACGGGCAGCGCCATCTGTAGTTTATCGCAGATACTACGTTTCATTCTCCCAAAATATTAAGAATAACGATTTCGGAATAGCATTGGCGGAGACTACACACGATTCTGAATTGGTGCAAAATAATATGAAAACTCGCAAGACATGTAGTAAAGCAGTAGGACACATTTTGTGGTGTGGGACGGGCAGCGCCATCTGTAGTTTATCGCAGATACTACGATTCATTCTCCCAAAATATTAAGAATAACGATTTCGGAATAGCATTGGCGGAGACTACACACGATTCTGAATTGGTGCAAAATAATATGAAAACTCGCAAGACATGTAGTAAAGCAGTAGGACACATTTTGTGGTGTCTGACGAGCAGCGCACTCTGTAGCTGTGCGCAGATACTACGATTCATTGTCCCAAAATATTAAGAATAACGATTTCGGAATAGCATTGGCGGAGACTACACACGATTCTGAATTGGTGCAAAATAATATGAAAACTCGCAAGACATGTAGTAAAGCAGTAGGACACATTTTGTGGTGTGGGACGGGCAGCGCCATCTGTAGTTTATCGCAGATACTACGATTCATTCTCCCAAAATATTAAGAATAACGATTTCGGAATAGCATTGGCGGAGACAACACACAATTCTGAATTGGTGCAAAATAATATGAAAACTCGCAAGACATGTAGTAAAGCAGTAGGACACATTTTGTGGTGTCTGACGAGCAGCGCACTCTGTAGCTGTGCGCAGATACTACGATTCATTGTCCCAAAATATTAAGAATAACGATTTCGGAATAGCATTGGCGGAGACTACACACGATTCTGAATTGGTGCAAAATAATATGAAAACTCGCAAGACATGTAGTAAAGCAGTAGGACACATTTTGTGGTGTGGGACGGGCAGCGCCATCTGTAGTTTATCGCAGATACTACGTTTCATTCTCCCAAAATATTAAGAATAACGATTTCGGAATAGCATTGGCGGAGACTACACACGATTCTGAATTGGTGCAAAATAATATGAAAACTCGCAAGACATGTAGTAAAGCAGTAGGACACATTTTGTGGTGTGGGACGGGCAGCGCCATCTGTAGTTTATCGCAGATACTACGATTCATTCTCCCAAAATATTAAGAATAACGATTTCGGAATAGCATTGGCGGAGACAACACACAATTCTGAATTGGTGCAAAATAATATGAAAACTCGCAAGACATGTAGTAAAGCAGTAGGACACATTTTGTGGTGTCTGACGAGCAGCGCACTCTGTAGCTGTGCGCAGATACTACGATTCATTGTCCCAAAATATTAAGAATAACGATTTCGGAATAGCATTGGCGGAGACTACACACGATTCTGAATTGGTGCAAAATAATATGAAAACTCGCAAGACATGTAGTAAAGCAGTAGGACACATTTTGTGGTGTCTGACGAGCAGCGCACTCTGTAGCTGTGCGCAGATACTACGATTCATTCTCCCAAAATATTAAGAATAACGATTTCGGAATAGCATTGGCGGAGACTACACACGATTCTGAATTGGTGCAAAATAATATGAAAACTCGCAAGACATGTAGTAAAGCAGTAGGACACATTTTGTGGTGTCTGACGAGCAGCGCACTCTGTAGCTGTGCGCAGATACTACGATTCATTCTCCCAAAATATTAAGAATAACGATTTCGGAATAGCATTGGCGGAGACTACACACGATTCTGAATTGGTGCAAAATAATATGAAAACTCGCAAGACATGTAGTAAAGCAGTGGGACACATTTTGTGGTGTCTGACGAGCAGCGCACTCTGTAGCTGTGCGCAGATACTACGATTCATTCTCCCAAAATATTAAGAATAACGATTTCGGAATAGCATTGGCGGAGACTACACACGATTCTGAATTGGTGCAAAATAATATGAAAACTCGCAAGACATGTAGTAAAGCAGTAGGACACATTTTGTGGTGTGGGACGGGCAGCGCCATCTGTAGTTTATCGCAGATACTACGTTTCATTCTCCCAAAATATTAAGAATAACGATTTCGGAATAGCATTGGCGGAGACTACACACGATTCTGAATTGGTGCAAAATAATATGAAAACTCGCAAGACATGTAGTAAAGCAGTAGGACACATTTTGTGGTGTGGGACGGGCAGCGCCATCTGTAGTTTATCGCAGATACTACGATTCATTCTCCCAAAATATTAAGAATAACGATTTCGGAATAGCATTGGCGGAGACTACACACGATTCTGAATTGGTGCAAAATAATATGAAAACTCGCAAGACATGTAGTAAAGCAGTAGGACACATTTTGTGGTGTCTGACGAGCAGCGCACTCTGTAGCTGTGCGCAGATACTACGATTCATTCTCCCAAAATATTAAGAATAACGATTTCGGAATAGCATTGGCGGAGACTACACACGATTCTGAATTGGTGCAAAATAATATGAAAACTCGCAAGACATGTAGTAAAGCAGTAGGACACATTTTGTGGTGTCTGACGAGCAGCGCACTCTGTAGCTGTGCGCAGATACTACGATTCATTCTCCCAAAATATTAAGAATAACGATTTCGGAATAGCATTGGCGGAGACTACACACGATTCTGAATTGGTGCAAAATAATATGAAAACTCGCAAGACATGTAGTAAAGCAGTAGGACACATTTTGTGGTGTGGGACGGGCAGCGCCATCTGTAGTTTATCGCAGATACTACGTTTCATTCTCCCAAAATATTAAGAATAACGATTTCGGAATAGCATTGGCGGAGACTACACACGATTCTGAATTGGTGCAAAATAATATGAAAACTCGCAAGACATGTAGTAAAGCAGTAGGACACATTTTGTGGTGTGGGACGGGCAGCGCCATCTGTAGTTTATCGCAGATACTACGATTCATTCTCCCAAAATATTAAGAATAACGATTTCGGAATAGCATTGGCGGAGACAACACACAATTCTGAATTGGTGCAAAATAATATGAAAACTCGCAAGACATGTAGTAAAGCAGTAGGACACATTTTGTGGTGTCTGACGAGCAGCGCACTCTGTAGCTGTGCGCAGATACTACGATTCATTGTCCCAAAATATTAAGAATAACGATTTCGGAATAGCATTGGCGGAGACTACACACGATTCTGAATTGGTGCAAAATAATATGAAAACTCGCAAGACATGTAGTAAAGCAGTAGGACACATTTTGTGGTGTGGGACGGGCAGCGCCATCTGTAGTTTATCGCAGATACTACGATTCATTCTCCCAAAATATTAAGAATAACGATTTCGGAATAGCATTGGCGGAGACTACACACGATTCTGAATTGGTGCAAAATAATATGAAAACTCGCAAGACATGTAGTAAAGCAGTAGGACACATTTTGTGGTGTGGGACGGGCAGCGCCATCTGTAGTTTATCGCAGATACTACGTTTCATTCTCCCAAAATATTAAGAATAACGATTTCGGAATAGGATTGGCGGAGACTACACACGATTCTGAATTGGTGCAAAATAATATGAAAACTCGCAAGACGTGTAGTAAAGCAGTAGGACACATTTTGTGGTGTGGGACGGGCAGCGCCATCTGTAGTTTATCGCAGATACTACGATTCATTCTCCCAAAATATTAAGAATAACGATTTCGGAATAGCATTGGCGGAGACTACACACGATTCTGAATTGGTGCAAAATAATATGAAAACTCGCAAGACATGTAGTAAAGCAGTAGGACACATTTTGTGGTGTCTGACGAGCAGCGCACTCTGTAGCTGTGCGCAGATACTACGATTCATTCTCCCAAAATATTAAGAATAACGATTTCGGAATAGCACTGGCGGAGACTACACACGATTCTCAATTGGTGCAAAATAATATGAAAACTCGCAAGACATGTAGTAAAGCAGTAGGACACATTTTGTGGTGTGGGACGGGCAGCGCCATCTGTAGTTTATCGCAGATACTACGTTTCATTCTCCCAAAATATTAAGAATAACGATTTCGGAATAGCATTGGCGGAGACTACACACGATTCTGAATTGGTGCAAAATAATATGAAAACTCGCAAGACATGTAGTAAAGCAGTAGGACACATTTTGTGGTGTGGGACGGGCAGCGCCATCTGTAGTTTATCGCAGATACTACGATTCATTCTCCCAAAATATTAAGAATAACGATTTCGGAATAGCATTGGCGGAGACTACACACGATTCTGAATTGGTGCAAAATAATATGAAAACTCGCAAGACATGTAGTAAAGCAGTAGGACACATTTTGTGGTGTGGGACGGGCAGCGCCATCTGTAGTTTATCGCAGATACTACGTTTCATTCTCCCAAAATATTAAGAATAACGATTTCGGAATACCATTGGCGGAGACTACACACGATTCTGAATTGGTGCTAAATAATATGAAAACTCGCAAGACATGTAATAAAGCAGTAGGACACATTTTGTGGTGTCTGACGAGCAGCGCACTCTGTAGCTGTGCGCAGATACTACGATTCATTCTCCCAAAATATTAAGAATAACGATTTCGGAATAGCATTGGCGGAGACTACACACGATTCTGAATTGGTGCAAAATAATATGAAAACTCGCAAGACATGTAGTAAAGCAGTAGGACACATTTTGTGGTGTCTGACGAGCAGCGCACTCTGTAGCTGTGCGCAGATACTACGATTCATTCTCCCAAGATATTAAGAATAACGATTTCGGAATAGCATTGGCGGAGACTACACACGATTCTGAATTGGTGCTAAATAGTGTGAAAACACGCAAGACATGTAGTAAAGCAGTAGGACACATTTTGTGGTGTCTGACGAGCAGCGCACTCTGTAGCTGTGCGCAGATACTACGATTCATTCTCCCAAAATATTAAGAATAACGATTTCGGAATACCATTGGCGGAGACTACACACGATTCTGAATTGGTGCAAAATAATATGAAAACTCGCAAGACATGTAGTAAAGCAGTAGGACACATTTTGTGGTGTCTGACGAGCAGCGCACTCTGTAGCTGTGTGCAGATACTACGATTCATTCTCCCAAAATATTAAGAATAACGATTTCGGAATAGCATTGGCGGAGACTACACACGATTCTGAATTGGTGCAAAATAATATGAAAACTCGCAAGACATGTAGTAAAGCAGTAGGACACATTTTGTGGTGTCTGACGAGCAGCGCACTCTGTAGCTGTGCGCAGATACTACGATTCATTCTCCCAAAATATTAAGAATAACGATTTCGGAATAGCATTGGCGGAGACTACACACGATTCTGAATTGGTGCAAAATAATATGAAAACTCGCAAGACATGTAGTAAAGCAGTAGGACACATTTTGTGGTGTCTGACGAGCAGCGCACTCTGTAGCTGTGCGCAGATACTACGATTCATTCTCCCAAAATATTAAGAATAACGATTTCGGAATAGCATTGGCGGAGACTACACACGATTCTGAATTGGTGCAAAATAATATGAAAACTCGCAAGACATGTAGTAAACCAGTAGGACACATTTTGTGGTGTGGGACGGGCAGCGCCATCTGTAGTTTATCGCAGATACTACGTTTCATTCTCCCAAAATATTAAGAATAACGATTTCGGAATAGCATTGGCGGAGACTACACACGATTCTGAATTGGTGCAAAATAATATGAAAACTCGCAAGACATGTAGTAAAGCAGTAGGACACATTTTGTGGTGTG
Source organism: Schistocerca serialis cubense (assembly GCF_023864345.2). Classification (NCBI taxonomy): domain Eukaryota; kingdom Metazoa; phylum Arthropoda; class Insecta; order Orthoptera; family Acrididae; genus Schistocerca; species Schistocerca serialis. The sequence goes on along the minus strand of NW_026047481.1, from coordinate 914,490 downwards.
GGACGGGCAGCGCCATCTGTAGTTTATCGCAGATACTACGATTCATTCTCCCAAAATATTAAGAATAACGATTTCGGAATAGCATTGGCGGAGACTACACACGATTCTGAATTGGTGCAAAATAATATGAAAACTCGCAAGACATGTAGTAAAGCAGTAGGACACATTTTGTTATGTGGGACGGGCAGCGCCATCTGTAGTTTATCGCAGATACTACGATTCATTCTCCCAAAATATTAAGAATAACGATTTCGGAATAGCATTGGCGGAGACTACACACGATTCTGAATTGGTGCAAAATAATATGAAAACTCGCAAGACATGTAGTAAAGCAGTAGGACACATTTTGTGGTGTGGGACGGGCAGCGCCATCTGTAGTTTATCGCAGATACTACGTTTCATTCTCCCAAAATATTAAGAATAACGATTTCGGAATAGCATTGGCGGAGACTACACACGATTCTGAATTGGTGCAAAATAATATGAAAACTCGCAAGACATGTAGTAAAGCAGTAGGACACATTTTGTGGTGTGGGACGGGCAGCGCCATCTGTAGTTTATCGCAGATACTACGATTCATTCTCCCAAAATATTAAGAATAACGATTTCGGAATAGCATTGGCGGAGACTACACACGATTCTGAATTGGTGCAAAATAATATGAAAACTCGCAAGACATGTAGTAAAGCAGTAGGACACATTTTGTGGTGTCTGACGAGCAGCGCACTCTGTAGCTGTGCGCAGATACTACGATTCATTCTCCCAAAATATTAAGAATAACGATTTCGGAATAGCATTGGCGGAGACTACACACGATTCTGAATTGGTGCAAAATAATATGAAAACTCGCAAGACATGTAGTAAAGCAGTAGGACACATTTTGTGGTGTGGGACGGGCAGCGCCATCTGTAGTTTATCGCAGATACTACGATTCATTCTCCCAAAATATTAAGAATAACGATTTCGGAATAGCATTGGCGGAGACTACACACGATTCTGAATTGGTGCAAAATAATATGAAAACTCGCAAGACATGTAGTAAGGCAGTAGGACACATTTTGTGGTGTCTGACGAGCAGCGCACTCTGTAGCTGTGCGCAGATACTACGATTCATTCTCCCAAAATATTAAGAATAACGATTTCGGAATAGCATTGGCGGAGACTACACACGATTCTGAATTGGTGCAAAATAATATGAAAACTCGCAAGACATGTAGTAAAGCAGTAGGACACATTTTGTGGTGTGGGACGGGCAGCGCCATCTGTAGTTTATCGCAGATACTACGTTTCATTCTCCCAAAATATTAAGAATAACGATTTCGGAATACCATTGGCGGAGACTACACACGATTCTGAATTGGTGCAAAATAATATGAAAACTCGCAAGACATGTAGTAAAGCAGTAGGACACATTTTGTGGTGTCTGACGAGCAGCGCACTCTGTAGCTGTGCGCAGATACTACGATTCATTCTCCCAAAATATTAAGAATAACGATTTCGGAATAGCATTGGCGGAGACTACACACGATTCTGAATTGGTGCAAAATAATATGAAAACTCGCAAGACATGTAGTAAAGCAGTGGGACACATTTTGTGGTGTCTGACGAGCAGCGCACTCTGTAGCTGTGCGCAGATACTACGATTCATTCTCCCAAAATATTAAGAATAACGATTTCGGAATAGCATTGGCGGAGACTACACACGATTCTGAATTGGTGCAAAATAATATGAAAACTCGCAAGACATGTAGTAAAGCAGTAGGACACATTTTGTGGTGTGGGACGGGCAGCGCCATCTGTAGTTTATCGCAGATACTACGTTTCATTCTCCCAAAATATTAAGAATAACGATTTCGGAATAGGATTGGCGGAGACTACACACGATTCTGAATTGGTGCTAAATAGTGTGAAAACACGCAAGACATGTAGTAAAGCAGTAGGACACATTTTGTGGTGTCTGACGAGCAGCGCACTCTGTAGCTGTGCGCAGATACTACGATTCATTCTCCCAAAATATTAAGAATAACGATTTCGGAATACCATTGGCGGAGACTACACACGATTCTGAATTGGTGCAAAATAATATGAAAACTCGCAAGACATGTAGTAAAGCAGTAGGACACATTTTGTGGTGTCTGACGAGCAGCGCACTCTGTAGCTGTGTGCAGATACTACGATTCATTCTCCCAAAATATTAAGAATAACGATTTCGGAATAGCATTGGCGGAGACTACACACGATTCTGAATTGGTGCAAAATAATATGAAAACTCGCAAGACATGTAGTAAAGCAGTAGGACACATTTTGTGGTGTCTGACGAGCAGCGCACTCTGTAGCTGTGCGCAGATACTACGATTCATTCTCCCAAAATATTAAGAATAACGATTTCGGAATAGCATTGGCGGAGACTACACACGATTCTGAATTGGTGCAAAATAATATGAAAACTCGCAAGACATGTAGTAAAGCAGTAGGACACATTTTGTGGTGTCTGACGAGCAGCGCACTCTGTAGCTGTGCGCAGATACTACGATTCATTCTCCCAAAATATTAAGAATAACGATTTCGGAATAGCATTGGCGGAGACTACACACGATTCTGAATTGGTGCAAAATAATATGAAAACTCGCAAGACATGTAGTAAAGCAGTAGGACACATTTTGTGGTGTGGGACGGGCAGCGCCATCTGTAGTTTATCGCAGATACTACGTTTCATTCTCCCAAAATATTAAGAATAACGATTTCGGAATAGCATTGGCGGAGACTACACACGATTCTGAATTGGTGCAAAATAATATGAAAACTCGCAAGACATGTAGTAAAGCAGTAGGACACATTTTGTGGTGTGGGACGGGCAGCGCCATCTGTAGTTTATCGCAGATACTACGATTCATTCTCCCAAAATATTAAGAATAACGATTTCGGAATAGCATTGGCGGAGACTACACACGATTCTGAATTGGTGCAAAATAATATGAAAACTCGCAAGACATGTAGTAAAGCAGTAGGACACATTTTGTGGTGTGGGACGGGCAGCGCCATCTGTAGTTTATCGCAGATACTACGTTTCATTCTCCCAAAATATTAAGAATAACGATTTCGGAATAGCATTGGCGGAGACTACACACGATTCTGAATTGGTGCAAAATAATATGAAAACTCGCAAGACATGTAGTAAAGCAGTAGGACACATTTTGTGGTGTGGGACGGGCAGCGCCATCTGTAGTTTATCGCAGATACTACGATTCATTCTCCCAAAATATTAAGAATAACGATTTCGGAATAGCATTGGCGGAGACTACACACGATTCTGAATTGGTGCAAAATAATATGAAAACTCGCAAGACATGTAGTAAAGCAGTAGGACACATTTTGTGGTGTCTGACGAGCAGCGCACTCTGTAGCTGTGCGCAGATACTACGATTCATTCTCCCAAAATATTAAGAATAACGATTTCGGAATAGCATTGGCGGAGACTACACACGATTCTGAATTGGTGCAAAATAATATGAAAACTCGCAAGACATGTAGTAAAGCAGTAGGACACATTTTGTGGTGTGGGACGGGCAGCGCCATCTGTAGTTTATCGCAGATACTACGATTCATTCTCCCAAAATATTAAGAATAACGATTTCGGAATAGCATTGGCGGAGACTACACACGATTCTGAATTGGTGCAAAATAATATGAAAACTCGCAAGACATGTAGTAAAGCAGTAGGACACATTTTGTGGTGTCTGACGAGCAGCGCACTCTGTAGCTGTGCGCAGATACTACGATTCATTCTCCCAAAATATTAAGAATAACGATTTCGGAATAGCATTGGCGGAGACTACACACGATTCTGAATTGGTGCAAAATAATATGAAAACTCGCAAGACATGTAGTAAAGCAGTAGGACACATTTTGTGGTGTGGGACGGGCAGCGCCATCTGTAGTTTATCGCAGATACTACGTTTCATTCTCCCAAAATATTAAGAATAACGATTTCGGAATACCATTGGCGGAGACTACACACGATTCTGAATTGGTGCAAAATAATATGAAAACTCGCAAGACATGTAGTAAAGCAGTAGGACACATTTTGTGGTGTCTGACGAGCAGCGCACTCTGTAGCTGTGCGCAGATACTACGATTCATTCTCCCAAAATATTAAGAATAACGATTTCGGAATAGCATTGGCGGAGACTACACACGATTCTGAATTGGTGCAAAATAATATGAAAACTCGCAAGACATGTAGTAAAGCAGTGGGACACATTTTGTGGTGTCTGACGAGCAGCGCACTCTGTAGCTGTGCGCAGATACTACGATTCATTCTCCCAAAATATTAAGAATAACGATTTCGGAATAGCATTGGCGGAGACTACACACGATTCTGAATTGGTGCAAAATAATATGAAAACTCGCAAGACATGTAGTAAAACAGTAGGACACATTTTGTGGTGTCTGACGAGCAGCGCACTCTGTAGCTGTGCGCAGATAGTACGATTCATTCTCCCAAAATATTAAGAATAACGATTTCGGAATAGCATTGGCGGAGACTACACACGATTCTGAATTGGTGCAAAATAATATGAAAACTCGCAAGACATGTAGTAAAGCAGTAGGACACATTTTGTGGTGTGGGACGGGCAGCGCCATCTGTAGTTTATCGCAGATACTACGTTTCATTCTCCCAAAATATTAAGAATAACGATTTCGGAATAGGATTGGCGGAGACTACACACGATTCTGAATTGGTGCAAAATAATATGAAAACTCGCAAGACATGTAGTAAAGCAGTAGGACACATTTTGTGGTGTGGGACGGGCAGCGCCATCTGTAGTTTATCGCAGATACTACGATTCATTCTCCCAAAATATTAAGAATAACGATTTCGGAATAGCATTGGCGGAGACTACACACAATTCTGAATTGGTGCAAAATAATATGAAAACTCGCAAGACATGTAGTAAAGCAGTAGGACACATTTTGTGGTGTGGGACGGGCAGCGCCATCTGTAGTTTATCGCAGATACTACGATTCATTCTCCCAAAATATTAAGAATAACGATTTCGGAATAGCATTGGCGGAGACTACACACGATTCTGAATTGGTGCAAAATAATATGAAAACTCGCAAGACATGTAGTAAAGCAGTAGGACACATTTTGTGGTGTGGGACGGGCAGCGCCATCTGTAGTTTATCGCAGATACTACGATTCATTCTCCCAAAATATTAAGAATAACGATTTCGGAATAGCATTGGCGGAGACTACACACGATTCTGAATTGGTGCAAAATAATATGAAAACTCGCAAGACATGTAGTAAAGCAGTAGGACACATTTTGTGGTGTGGGACGGGCAGCGCCATCTGTAGTTTATCGCAGATACTACGTTTCATTCTCCCAAAATATTAAGAATAACGATTTCGGAATAGGATTGGCGGAGACTACACACGATTCTGAATTGGTGCAAAATAATATGAAAACTCGCAAGACATGTAGTAAAGCAGTAGGACACATTTTGTGGTGTGGGACGGGCAGCGCCATCTGTAGTTTATCGCAGATACTACGATTCATTCTCCCAAAATATTAAGAATAACGATTTCGGAATAGCATTGGCGGAGACTACACACGATTCTGAATTGGTGCAAAATAATATGAAAACTCGCAAGACATGTAGTAAAGCAGTAGGACACATTTTGTGGTGTCTGACGAGCAGCGCACTCTGTAGCTGTGCGCAGATACTACGATTCATTGTCCCAAAATATTAAGAATAACGATTTCGGAATAGCATTGGCGGAGACTACACACGATTCTGAATTGGTGCAAAATAATATGAAAACTCGCAAGACATGTAGTAAAGCAGTAGGACACATTTTGTGGTGTCTGACGAGCAGCGCACTCTGTAGCTGTGCGCAGATACTACGATTCATTGTCCCAAAATATTAAGAATAACGATTTCGGAATAGCATTGGCGGAGACTACACACGATTCTGAATTGGTGCAAAATAATATGAAAACTCGCAAGACATGTAGTAAAGCAGTAGGACACATTTTGTGGTGTCTGACGAGCAGCGCACTCTGTAGCTGTGCGCAGATACTACGATTCATTGTCCCAAAATATTAAGAATAACGATTTCGGAATAGCATTGGCGGAGACTACACACGATTCTGAATTGGTGCTAAATAATATGAAAACTCGCAAGACATGTAGTAAAGCAGTAGGACACATTTTGTGGTGTCTGACGAGCAGCGCACTCTGTAGCTGTGCGCAGATACTACGATTCATTGTCCCAAAATATTAAGAATAACGATTTCGGAATAGCATTGGCGGAGACTACACACGATTCTGAATTGGTGCAAAATAATATGAAAACTCGCAAGACATGTAGTAAAGCAGTAGGACACATTTTGTGGTGTCTGACGAGCAGCGCACTCTGTAGCTGTGCGCAGATACTACGATTCATTGTCCCAAAATATTAAGAATAACGATTTCGGAATAGCATTGGCGGAGACTACACACGATTCTGAATTGGTGCAAAATAATATGAAAACTCGCAAGACATGTAGTAAAGCAGTAGGACACATTTTGTGGTGTCTGACGAGCAGCGCACTCTGTAGCTGTGCGCAGATACTACGATTCATTCTCCCAAAATATTAAGAATAACGATTTCGGAATAGCATTGGCGGAGACTACACACGATTCTGAATTGGTGCTAAATAATATGAAAACACGCAAGACATGTAGTAAAGCAGTAGGACACATTTTGTGGTGTGGGACGGGCAGCGCCATCTGTAGTTTATCGCAGATACTACGTTTCATTCTCCCAAAATATTAAGAATAACGATTTCGGAATAGCATTGGCGGAGACTACACACGATTCTGAATTGGTGCAAAATAATATGAAAACTCGCAAGACATGTAGTAAAGCAGTAGGACACATTTTGTGGTGTGGGACGGGCAGCGCCATCTGTAGTTTATCGCAGATACTACGTTTCATTCTACCAAAATATTAAGAATAACGATTTCGGAATAGCATTGGCGGAGACTACACACGATTCTGAATTGGTGCAAAATAATATGAAAACTCGCAAGACATGTAGTAAAGCAGTAGGACACATTTTGTGGTGTGGGACGGGCAGCGCCATCTGTAGTTTATCGCAGATACTACGTTTCATTCTCCCAAAATATTAAGAATAACGATTTCAGAATAGCATTGGCGGAGACTACACACGATTCTGAATTGGTGCAAAATAATATGAAAACTCGCAAGACATGTAGTAAAGCAGTAGGACACATTTTGTGGTGTCTGACGAGCAGCGCACTCTGTAGCTGTGCGCAGATACTACGATTCATTCTCCCAAAATATTAAGAATAACGATTTCGGAATAGCATTGGCGGAGACTACACACGATTCTGAATTGGTGCTAAATAGTGTGAAAACACGCAAGACATGTAGTAAAGCAGTAGGACACATTTTGTGGTGTCTGACGAGCAGCGCACTCTGTAGCTGTGCGCAGATACTGCGATTCATTCTCCCAAAATATTAAGAATAACGATTTCGGAATAGGATTGGCGGAGACTACACACGATTCTGAATTGGTGCAAAATAATATGAAAACTCGCAAGACATGTAGTAAAGCAGTAGGACACATTTTGTGGTGTCTGACGAGCAGCGCACTCTGTAGCTGTGCGCAGATACTACGATTCATTCTCCCAAGATAATAAGAATAACGATTTCGGAATAGCATTGGCGGAGACTACACACGATTCTGAATTGGTGCAAAATAATATGAAAACTCGCAAGACATGTAGTAAAGCAGTAGGACACATTTTGTGGTGTCTGACGAGCAGCGCACTCTGTAGCTGTGCGCAGATACTACGATTCATTCTCCCAAGATATTAAGAATAACGATTTCGGAATAGCATTGGCGGAGACTCCACACGATTCTGAATTGGTGCTAAATATTGTGAAAACACGCAAGACATGTAGTAAAGCAGTAGGACACATTTTGTGGTGTCTGACGAGCAGCGCACTCTGTAGCTGTGCGCAGATACTACGATTCATTCTCCCAAAATATTAAGAATAACGATTTCGGAATAGCATTGGCGGAGACTACACACGATTCTGAATTGGTGCAAAATAATATGAAAACTCGCAAGACATGTAGTAAAGCAGTAGGACACATTTTGTGGTGTCTGACGAGCAGCGCACTCTGTAGCTGTGCGCAGATACTACGATTCATTCTCCCAAGATATTAAGAATAACGATTTCGGAATAGCATTGGCGGAGACTACACACGATTCTGAATTGGTGCAAAATAATATGAAAACTCGCAAGACATGTAGTAAAGCAGTAGGACACATTTTGTGGTGTCTGACGAGCAGCGCACTCTGTAGCTGTGCGCAGATACTACGATTCATTCTCCCAAGATATTAAGAATAACGATTTCGGAATAGCATTGGCGGAGACTACACACGATTCTGAATTGGTGCAAAATAATATGAAAACTCGCAAGACATGTAGTAAAGCAGTAGGACACATTTTGTGGTGTCTGACGAGCAGCGCACTCTGTAGCTGTGCGCAGATACTACGATTCATTCTCCCAAGATATTAAGAATAACGATTTCGGAATAGCATTGGCCGAGACTACACACGATTCTGAATTGGTGCTAAATAGTGTGAAAACACGCAAGACATGTAGTAAAGCAGTAGGACACATTTTGTGTTGTCTGACGAGCAGCGCACTCTGTAGCTGTGCGCAGATACTACGATTCATTCTCCCAAAATATTAAGAATAACGATTTCGGAATAGCATTGGCGGAGACTACACACGATTCTGAATTGGTGCAAAATAATATGAAAACTCGCAAGACATGTAGTAAAGCAGTAGGACACATTTTGTGGTGTCTGACGAGCAGCGCACTCTGTAGCTGTGCGCAGATACTACGATTCATTCTCCCAAGATATTAAGAATAACGATTTCGGAATAGCATTGGCGGAGACTACACACGATTCTGAATTGGTGCAAAATAATATGAAAACTCGCAAGACATGTAGTAAAGCAGTAGGACACATTTTGTGGTGTCTGACGAGCAGCGCACTCTGTAGCTGTGCGCAGATACTACGATTCATTCTCCTAAGATATTAAGAATAACGATTTCGGAATAGCATTGGCGGAGACTACACACGATTCTGAATTGGTGCAAAATAATATGATAACTCGCAAGACATGTAGTAAAGCAGTAGGACACATTTTGTGGTGTCTGACGAGCAGCGCACTCTGTAGTTGTGCGCAGATACTACGATTCATTCTCCCAAGATATTAAGAATAACGATTTCGGAATAGCATTGGCGGAGACTACACACGATTCTGAATTGGTGCTAAATAGTGTGAAAACACGCAAGACATGTAGTAAAGCAGTAGGGCACATTTTGTGGTGTCTGACGAGCAGCGCACTCTGTAGCTGTGCGCAGATACTACGATTCATTCTCCCAAAATATTAAGAATAACGATTTCGGAATAGCATTGGCGGAGACTACACACGATTCTGAATTGGTGCAAAATAATATGAAAACTCGCAAGACATGTAGTAAAGCAGTAGGACACATTTTGTGGTGTCTGACGAGCAGCGCACTCTGTAGCTGTGCGCAGATACTACGATTCATTCTCCCAAAATATTAAGAATAACGATTTCGGAATAGCATTGGCGGAGACTACACACGATTCTGAATTGGTGCAAAATAATATGAAAACTCGCAAGACATGTAGTAAAGCAGTAGGACACATTTTGTGGTGTCTGACGAGCAGCGCACTCTGTAGCTGTGCGCAGATACTACGATTCATTCTCCCAAAATATTAAGAATAACGATTTCGGAATAGCATTGGCGGAGACTACACACGATTCTGAATTGGTGCTAAATAATATGAAAACTCGCAAGACATGTAGTAAAGCAGTAGGACACATTTTGTGGTGTCTGACGAGCAGCGCACTCTGTAGCTGTGCGCAGATACTACGATTCATTCTCCCAAGATATTAAGAATAACGATTTCGGAATAGCATTGGCGGAGACTACACACGATTCTGAATTGGTGCAAAATAATATGAAAACTCGCAAGACATGTAGTAAAGCAGTAGGACACATTTTGTGGTGTCTGACGAGCAGCGCACTCTGTAGCTGTGCGCAGATACTACGATTCATTCTCCCAAAATATTAAGAATAACGATTTCGGAATAGCATTGGCGGAGACTACACACGATTCTGAATTGGTGCAAAATAATATGAAAACTCGCAAGACATGTAGTAAAGCAGTAGGACACATTTTGTGGTGTCTGACGAGCAGCGCACTCAGTAGCTGTGCGCAGATACTACGATTCATTCTCCCAAAATATTAAGAATAACGATTTCGGAATAGCATTGGCGGAGACTACACACGATTCTGAATTGGTGCTAAATAATATGAAAACTCGCAAGACATGTAGTAAAGCAGTAGGACACATTTTGTGGTGTCTGACGAGCAGCGCACTCTGTAGCTGTGCGCAGATACTACGATTCATTCTCCCAAAATATTAAGAATAACGATTTCGGAATAGCATTGGCGGAGACTACACACGATTCTGAATTGGTGCAAAATAATATGAAAACTCGCAAGACATGTAGTAAAGCAGTAGGACACATTTTGTGGTGTCTGACGAGCAGCGCACTCTGTAGCTGTGCGCAGATACTACGATTCATTCTCCCAAAATATTAAGAATAACGATTTCGGAATAGCATTGGCGGAGACTACACACGATTCTGAATTGGTGCAAAATAATATGAAAACTCGCAAGACATGTAGTAAAGCAGTAGGGCACATTTTGTGGTGTCTGACGAGCAGCGCACTCTGTAGCTGTGCGCAGATACTACGATTCATTCTCCCAAAATATTAAGAATAACGATTTCGGAATAGCATTGGCGGAGACTACACACGATTCTGAATTGGTGCAAAATAATATGAAAACTCGCAAGACATGTAGTAAAGCAGTAGGACACATTTTGTGGTGTCTGACGAGCAGCGCACTCTGTAGCTGTGCGCAGATACTACGATTCATTCTCCCAAAATATTAAGAATAACGATTTCGGAATAGCATTGGCGGAGACTACACACGATTCTGAATTGGTGCTAAATAATATGAAAACTCGCAAGACATGTAGTAAAGCAGTAGGACACATTTTGTGGTGTCTGACGAGCAGCGCACTCTGTAGCTGTGCGGAGATACTACGATTCATTCTCCCAAAATATTAAGAATAACGATTTCGGAATAGCATTGGCGGAGACTACACACGATTCTGAATTGGTGCAAAATAATATGAAAACTCGCAAGACATGTAGTAAAGCAGTAGGACACATTTTGTGGTGTCTGACGAGCAGCGCACTCTGTAGCTGTGCGCAGATACTACGATTCATTCTCCCAAAATATTAAGAATAACGATTTCGGAATAGCATTGGCGGAGACTACACACGATTCTGAATTGGTGCTAAATAATATGAAAACTCGCAAGACATGTAGTAAAGCAGTAGGACACATTTTGTGGTGTCTGACGAGCAGCGCACTCTGTAGCTGTGCGCAGATACTACGATTCATTCTCCCAAGATATTAAGAATAACGATTTCGGAATAGCATTGGCGGAGACTACACACGATTCTGAATTGGTGCAAAATAATATGAAAACTCGCAAGACATGTAGTAAAGCAGTAGGACACATTTTGTGGTGTCTGACGAGCAGCGCACTCTGTAGCTGTGCGCAGATACTACGATTCATTCTCCCAAAATATTAAGAATAACGATTTCGGAATAGCATTGGCGGAGACTACACACGATTCTGAATTGGTGCAAAATAATATGAAAACTCGCAAGACATGTAGTAAAGCAGTAGGACACATTTTGTGGTGTCTGACGAGCAGCGCACTCTGTAGCTGTGCGCAGATACTACGATTCATTCTCCCAAGATATTAAGAATAACGATTTCGGAATAGCATTGGCGGAGACTACACACGATTCTGAATTGGTGCAAAATAATATGAAAACTCGCAAGACATGTAGTAAAGCAGTAGGACACATTTTGTGGTGTCTGACGAGCAGCGCACTCTGTAGCTGTGCGCAGATACTACGATTCATTCTCCCAAAATATTAAGAATAACGATTTCGGAATAGCATTGGCGGAGACTACACACGATTCTGAATTGGTGCAAAATAATATGAAAACTCGCAAGACATGTAGTAAAGCAGTAGGACACATTTTGTGGTGTCTGACGAGCAGCGCACTCTGTAGCTGTGCGCAGATACTACGATTCATTCTCCCAAGATATTAAGAATAACGATTTCGGAATAGCATTGGCGGAGACTACACACGATTCTGAATTGGTGCTAAATAGTGTGAAAACACGCAAGACATGTAGTAAAGCAGTAGGGCACATTTTGTGGTGTCTGACGAGCAGCGCACTCTGTAGCTGTGCGCAGATACTACGATTCATTCTCCCAAGATATTAAGAATAACGATTTCGGAATAGCATTGGCGGAGACTACACACGATTCTGAATTGGTGCTAAATAGTGTGAAAACACGCAAGACATGTAGTAAAGCAGTAGGACACATTTTGTGGTGTCTGACGAGCAGCGCACTCTGTAGCTGTGCGCAGATACTACGATTTATTCTCCCAAGATATTAAGAATAACGATTTCGGAATAGCATTGGCGGAGACTACACACGATTCTGAATTGGTGCAAAATAATATGAAAACTCGCAAGACATGTAGTAAAGCAGTAGGACACATTTTGTGGTGTCTGACGAGCAGCGCACTCTGTAGCTGTGCGCAGATACTACGATTCATTCTCCCAAAATATTAAGAATAACGATTTCGGAATAGCATTGGCGGAGACTACACACGATTCTGAATTGGTGCAAAATAATATGAAAACTCGCAAGACATGTAGTAAAGCAGTAGGACACATTTTGTGGTGTCTGACGAGCAGCGCACTCTGTAGCTGTGCGCAGATACTACGATTCATTCTCCCAAAATATTAAGAATAACGATTTCGGAATAGCATTGGCGGAGACTACAGACGATTCTGAATTGGTGCAAAATAATATGAAAACTCGCAAGACATGTAGTAAAGCAGTAGGACACATTTTGTGGTGTCTGACGAGCAGCGCACTCTGTAGCTGTGCGCAGATACTACGATTCATTCTCCCAAAATATTAAGAATAACGATTTCGGAATAGCATTGGCGGAGACTACACACGATTCTGAATTGGTGCTAAATAATATGAAAACTCGCAAGACATGTAGTAAAGCAGTAGGACACATTTTGTGGTGTCTGACGAGCAGCGCACTCTGTAGCTGTGCGCAGATACTACGATTCATTCTCCCAAAATATTAAGAATAACGATTTCGGAATAGCATTGGCGGAGACTACACACGATTCTGAATTGGTGCAAAATAATATGAAAACTCGCAAGACATGTAGTAAAGCAGTAGGACACATTTTGTGGTGTCTGACGAGCAGCGCACTCTGTAGCTGTGCGCAGATACTACGATTCATTCTCCCAAAATATTAAGAATAACGATTTCGGAATAGCATTGGCGGAGACTACACACGATTCTGAATTGGTGCTAAATAATATGAAAACTCGCAAGACATGTAGTAAAGCAGTAGGACACATTTTGTGGTGTCTGACGAGCAGCGCACTCTGTAGCTGTGCGCAGATACTACGATTCATTCTCCCAAGATATTAAGAATAACGATTTCGGAATAGCATTGGCGGAGACTACACACGATTCTGAATTGGTGCAAAATAATATGAAAACTCGCAAGACATGTAGTAAAGCAGTAGGACACATTTTGTGGTGTCTGACGAGCAGCGCACTCTGTAGCTGTGCGCAGATACTACGATTCATTCTCCCAAGATATTAAGAATAACGCTTTCGGAATAGCATTGGCGGAAACTACACACGATTCTGAATTGGTGCAAAATAATATGAAAACTCGCAAGACATGTAGTAAAGCAGTAGGACACATTTTGTGGTGTCTGACAAGCAGCGCACTCTGTAGCTGTGCGCAGATACTACGATTCATTCTCCCAAAATATTAAGAATAACGATTTCGGAATAGCATTGGCGGAGACTACACACGATTCTGAATTGGTGCAAAATAATATGAAAACTCGCAAGACATGTAGTAAAGCAGTAGGACACATTTTGTGGTGTCTGACGAGCAGCGCACTCTGTAGCTGTGCGGAGATACTACGATTCATTCTCCCAAGATATTAAGAATAACGCTTTCGGAATAGCATTGGCGGAAACTACACACGATTCTGAATTGGTGCAAAATAATATGAAAACTCGCAAGACATGTAGTAAAGCAGTAGGACACATTTTGTGGTGTCTGACAAGCAGCGCACTCTGTAGCTGTGCGCAGATACTACGATTCATTCTCCCAAAATATTAAGAATAACGATTTCGGAATAGCATTGGCGGAGACTACACACGATTCTGAATTGGTGCAAAATAATATGAAAACTCGCAAGACATGTAGTAAAGCAGTAGGACACATTTTGTGGTGTCTGACGAGCAGCGCACTCTGTAGCTGTGCGCAGATACTACGATTCATTCTCCCAAGATATTAAGAATAACGATTTCGGAATAGCATTGGCGGAGACTACACACGATTCTGAATTGGTGCTAAATAGTGTGAAAACACGCAAGACATGTAGTAAAGCAGTAGGGCACATTTTGTGGTGTCTGACGAGCAGCGCACTCTGTAGCTGTGCGCAGATACTACGATTCATTCTCCCAAGATATTAAGAATAACGATTTCGGAATAGCATTGGCGGAAACTACACACGATTCTGAATTGGTGCAAAATAATATGAAAACTCGCAAGACATGTAGTAAAGCAGTAGGACACATTTTGTGGTGTCTGACGAGCAGCGCACTCTGTAGCTGTGCGCAGATACTACGATTCATTCTCCCAAAATATTAAGAATAACGATTTCGGAATAGCATTGGCGGAGACTACACACGATTCTGAATTGGTGCAAAATAATATGAAAACTCGCAAGACATGTAGTAAAGCAGTAGGACACATTTTGTGGTGTCTGACGAGCAGCGCACTCTGTAGCTGTGCGCAGATACTACGATTCATTCTCCCAAGATATTAAGAATAACGCTTTCGGAATAGCATTGGCGGAAACTACACACGGTTCTGAATTGGTGCAAAATAATATGAAAACTCGCAAGACATGTAGTAAAGCAGTAGGACACATTTTGTGGTGTCTGACAAGCAGCGCACTCTGTAGCTGTGCGCAGATACTACGATTCATTCTCCCAAAATATTAAGAATAACGATTTCGGAATAGCATTGGCGGAGACTACACACGATTCTGAATTGGTGCAAAATAATATGAAAACTCGCAAGACATGTAGTAAAGCAGTAGGACACATTTTGTGGTGTCTGACGAGCAGCGCACTCTGTAGCTGTGCGCAGATACTACGATTCATTCTCCCAAGATATTAAGAATAACGATTTCGGAATAGCATTGGCGGAGACTACACACGATTCTGAATTGGTGCTAAATAGTGTGAAAACACGCAAGACATGTAGTAAAGCAGTAGGGCACATTTTGTGGTGTCTGACGAGCAGCGCACTCTGTAGCTGTGCGCAGATACTACGATTCATTCTCCCAAGATATTAAGAATAACGATTTCGGAATAGCATTGGCGGAGACTACACACGATTCTGAATTGGTGCTAAATAGTGTGAAAACACGCAAGACATGTAGTAAAGCAGTAGGACACATTTTGTGGTGTCTGACGAGCAGCGCACTCTGTAGCTGTGCGCAGATACTACGATTCATTCTCCCAAGATATTAAGAATAACGATTTCGGAATAGCATTGGCGGAGACTACACACGATTCTGAATTGGTGCAAAATAATATGAAAACTCGCTAGACATGTAGTAAAGCAGTAGGACACATTTTGTGGTGTCTGACGAGCAGCGCACTCTGTAGCTGTGCGCAGATACTACGATTCATTCTCCCAAGATATTAAGAATTACGATTTCGGAATAGCATTGGCGGAGACTACACACGATTCTGAATTGGTGCTAAATAGTGTGAAAACACGCAAGACATGTAGTAAAGCAGTAGGACACATTTTGTGGTGTCTGACGAGCAGCGCACTCTGTAGCTGTGCGCAGATACTACGATTCATTCTCCCAAAATATTAAGAATAACGATTTCGGAATAGCATTGGCGGAGACTACACACGATTCTGAATTGGTGCTAAATAGTGTGAAAACACGCAAGACATGTAGTAAAGCAGTAGGACACATTTTGTGGTGTCTGACGAGCAGCGCACTCTGTAGCTGTGCGCAGATACTACGATTCATTCTCCCAAAAAAATTGAGAATAACGATTTCGGAATAGCATTGGCGGAGACTACACACGATTCTGAATTGGTGCTAAATAATATGAAAACTCGCAAGACATGTAGTAAAGCAGTAGGAGACATTTTGTGGTGTCTGACGAGCAGCGCACTCTGTAGCTGTGCCCAGATACTACGATTCATTCTCCCAAAATATTAAGAATAACGATTTCGGAATAGCATTGGCGGAGACTACACACGATTCTGAATTGGTGCTAAATAATATGAAAACACGCAAGACATGTAGTAAAGCAGTAGGACACATTTTGTGGTGTCTGACGAGCAGCGCACTCTGTAGCTGTGCGCAGATACTACGATTCATTCTCCCAAAATATTAAGAATAACGATTTCGGAATAGCATTGGCGGAGACTACACACGATTCTGAATTGGTGCTAAATAATATGAAAACACGCAAGACATGTAGTAAAGCAGTAGGACACATTTTGTGGTGTCTGACGAGCAGCGCAGTCTGTAGCTGTGCGCAGATACTACGATTCATTCTCCCAAAATATTAAGAATAACGATTTCGGAATAGCATTGGCGGAGACTACACACGATTCTGAATTGGTGCTAAATAATATGAAAACACGCAAGACATGTAGTAAAGCAGTAGGACACATTTTGTGGTGTCTGACGAGCAGCGCACTCTGTAGCTGTGCGCAGATACTACGATTCATTCTCCCAAAATATTAAGAATAACGATTTCGGAATAGCATTGGCGGAGACTACACACGATTCTGAATTGGTGCTAAATAATATGAAAACACGCAAGACATGTAGTAAAGCAGTAGGACACATTTTGTGGTGTGGGACGGGCAGCGCCATCTGTAGTTTATCGCAGATACTACGTTTCATTCTCCCAAAATATTAAGAATAACGATTTCGGAATAGCATTGGCGGAGACTACACACGATTCTGAATTGGTGCTAAATAATATGAAAACTCGCTAGACATGTAGTAAAGCAGTAGGACACATTTTGTGGTGTGGGACGGGCAGCGCCATCTGTAGTTTATCGCAGATACTACGTTTCATTCTCCCAAAATATTAAGAATAAAGATTTCGGAATAGCATTGGCGGAGACTACACACGATTCTGAATTGGTGCTAAATAGTGTGAAAACACGCAAGACATGTAGTAAAGCAGTAGGACACATTTTGTGGTGTCTGACGAGCAGCGCACTCTGTAGCTGTGCGCAGATACTACGATTCATTCTCCCAAAATATTAAGAATAACGATTTCGGAATAGCATTGGCGGAGACTACACACGATTCTGAATTGGTGCTAAATAGTGTGAAAACACGCAAGACATGTAGTAAAGCAGTAGGACACATTTTGTGGTGTCTGACGAGCAGCGCAGTCTGTAGCTGTGCGCAGATACTACGATTCATTCTCCCAAAATATTAAGAATAACAATTTCGGAATAGCATTGGCGGAGACTACACACGATTCTGAATTGGTGCTAAATAATATGAAAACACGCAAGACATGTAGTAAAGCAGTAGGACACATTTTGTGGTGTGGGACGGGCAGCGCCATATGTAGTTTATCGCAGATACTACGTTTCATTCTCCCAAAATATTAAGAATAACGATTTCGGAATAGCATTGGCGGAGACTACACACGATTCTGAATTGGTGCTAAATAGTGTGAAAACACGCAAGACATGTAGTAAAGCAGTAGGACACATTTTGTGGTGTCTGACGAGCATCGCAGTCTGTAGCTGTGCGCAGATACTACGATTCATTCTCCCAAAATATTAAGAATAACGATTTCGGAATAGCATTGGCGGAGACTACACACGATTCTGAATTGGTGCTAAATAATATGAAAACACGCAAGACATGTAGTAAAGCAGTAGGACACATTTTGTGGTGTGGGACGGGCAGCGCCATATGTAGTTTATCGCAGATACTACGTTTCATTCTCCCAAAATATTAAGAATAACGATTTCGGAATAGCATTGGCGGAGACTACACACGATTCTGAATTGGTGCTAAATAATATGAAAACTCGCTACACATGTAGTAAAGCAGTAGGACACATTTTGTGGTGTGGGACGGGCAGCGCCATCTGTAGTTTATCGCAGATACTACGTTTAATTCTCCCAAAATATTAAGAATAACGATTTCGGAATAGCATTGGCGGAGACTACACACGATTCTGAATTGGTGCTAAATAGTGTGAAAACACGCAAGACATGTAGTAAAGCAGTAGGACACATTTTGTGGTGTCTGACGAGCAGCGCACTCTGTAGCTGTGCGCAGATACTACGATTCATTCTCCCAAAATATTAAGAATAACGATTTCGGAATAGCATTGGCGGAGACTACACACGATTCTGAATTGGTGCTAAATAGTGTGAAAACACGCAAGACATGTAGTAAAGCAGTAGGACACATTTTGTGGTGTCTGACGAGCAGCGCAGTCTGTAGCTGTGCGCAGATACTACGATTCATTCTCCCAAAATATTAAGAATAACGATTTCGGAATAGCATTGGCGGAGACTACACACGATTCTGAATTGGTGCTAAATAATATGAAAACACGCAAGACATGTAGTAAAGCAGTAGGACACATTTTGTGGTGTGGGACGGGCAGCGCCATATGTAGTTTATCGCAGATACTACGTTTCATTCTCCCAAAATATTAAGAATAACGATTTCGGAATAGCATTGGCGGAGACTACACACGATTCTGAATTGGTGCTAAATAGTGTGAAAACACGCAAGACATGTAGTAAAGCAGTAGGACACATTTTGTGGTGTCTGACGAGCAGCGCACTCTGTAGCTGTGCGCAGATACTACGATTCATTCTCCCAAAATATTAAGAATAACGATTTCGGAATAGCATTGGCGGAGACTACACACGATTCTGAATTGGTGCAAAATAATATGAAAACTCGCAAGACATGTAGTAAAGCAGTAGGACACATTTTGTGGTGTCTGACGAGCAGCGCACTCTGTAGCTGTGCCCAGATACTACGATTCATTCTCCCAAAATATTAAGAATAACGATTTCGGAATAGCATTGGCGGAGACTACACACGATTCTGAATTGGTGCAAAATAATATGAAAACACGCAAGACATGTAGTAAAGCAGTAGGACGCATTTTGTGGTGTCTGACGAGCAGCGCACTCTGTAGCTGTGCGCAGATACTACGATTCATTCTCCCAAAATATTAAGAATAACGATTTCGGAATAGCATTGGCGGAGACTACACACGATTCTGAATTGGTGCTAAATAGTGTGAAAACTCGCAAGACATGTAGTAAAGCAGTAGCACACATTTTGTGGTGTCTGACGAGCAGCGCACTCTGTAGCTGTGCCCAGATACTACGATTCATTCTCCCAAAATATTAAGAATAACGATTTCATGATAGCATTGGCGGAGACTACACACGATTCTGAATTGGTGCAAAATAATATGAAAACACGCAAGACATGTAGTAAAGCAGTAGGACACATTTTGTGGTGTGGGACGTGCAGCGCCATCTGTAGTTTATCGCAGATACTACGTTTCATTCTCCCAAAATATTAAGAATAACGATTTCGGAATAGCATTGGCGGAGACTACACACGATTCTGAATTGGTGCTAAATAGTGTGAAAACTCGCAAGACATGTAGTAAAGCAGTAGGACACATTTTGTGGTGTCTGACGAGCAGCGCACTCTGTAGCTGTGCGCAGATACTACGATTCATTCTCCCAAAATATTAAGAATAACGATTTCGGAATAGCATTGGCGGAGACTACACACGATTCTGAATTGGTGCAAAATAATATGAAAACACGCAAGACATGTAGTAAAGCAGTAGGACACATTTTGTGGTGTCTGACGAGCAGCGCAGTCTGTAGCTGTGCGCAGATACTACGATTCATTCTCCCAAAATATTAAGAATAACGATTTCGGAATAGCATTGGCGGAGACTACACACGATTCTGAATTGGTGCAAAATAATATGAAAACACGCAAGACATGTAGTAAAGCAGTAGGACACATTTTGTGGTGTCTGACGAGCAGCGCAGTCTGTAGCTGTGCGCAGATACTACGATTCATTCTCCCAAAATATTAAGAATAACGATTTCGGAATAGCATTGGCGGAGACTACACACGATTCTGAATTGGTGCTAAATAGTGTGAAAACACGCAAGACATGTAGTAAAGCAGTAGGTCACATTTTGTGGTGTCTGACGAGCAGCGCACTCTGTAGCTGTGCCCAGATACTACGATTCATTCTCCCAAAATATTAAGAATAACGATTTCATGATAGCATTGGCGGAGACTACACACGATTCTGAATTGGTGCAAAATAATATGAAAACACGCAAGACATGTAGTAAAGCAGTAGGACACATTTTGTGGTGTGGGACGGGCAGCGCCATCTGTAGTTTATCGCAGATACTACGTTTCATTCTCCCAAAATATTAAGAATAACGATTTCGGAATAGCATTGGCGGAGACTACACACGATTCTGAATTGGTGCAAAATAATATGAAAACACGCAAGACATGTAGTAAAGCAGTAGGACACATTTTGTGGTGTCTGACGAGCAGCGCAGTCTGTAGCTGTGCGCAGATACTACGATTCATTCTCCCAAAATATTAAGAATAACGATTTCGGAATAGCATTGGCGGAGACTACACACGATTCTGAATTGGTGCAAAATAATATGAAAACACGCAAGACATGTAGTAAAGCAGTAGGTCACATTTTGTGGTGTCTGACGAGCAGCGCACTCTGTAGCTGTGCCCAGATACTACGATTCATTCTCCCAAAATATTAAGAATAACGATTTCATGATAGCATTGGCGGAGACTACACACGATTCTGAATTGGTGCAAAATAATATGAAAACACGCAAGACATGTAGTAAAGCAGTAGGACACATTTTGTGGTGTGGGACGGGCAGCGCCATCTGTAGTTTATCGCAGATACTACGTTTCATTCTCCCAAAATATTAAGAATAACGATTTCGGAATAGCATTGGCGGAGACTACACACGATTCTGAATTGGTGCTAAATAGTGTGAAAACACGCAAGACATGTAGTAAAGCAGTAGGACACATTTTGTGGTGTCTGACGAGCAGCGCACTCTGTAGCTGTGCCCAGATACTACGATTCATTCTCCCAAAATATTAAGAATAACGATTTCGGAATAGCATTGGCGGAGACTACACACGATTCTGAATTGGTGCAAAATAATATGAAAACACGCAAGACATGTAGTAAAGCAGTAGGACACATTTTGTGGTGTGGGACGGGCAGCGCCATCTGTAGTTTATCGCAGATACTACGTTTCATTCTCCCAAAATATTAAGAATAACGATTTCGGAATAGCATTGGCGGAGACTACACACGATTCTGAATTGGTGCTAAATAGTGTGAAAACACGCAAGACATGTAGTAAAGCAGTAGGACACATTTTGTGGTGTCTGACGAGCAGCGCACTCTGTAGCTGTGCCCAGATACTACGATTCATTCTCCCAAAATATTAAGAATAACGATTTCGGAATAGCATTGGCGGAGACTACACACGATTCTGAATTGGTGCAAAATAATATGAAAACACGCAAGACATGTAGTAAAGCAGTAGGACACATTTTGTGGTGTCTGACGAGCAGCGCACTCTGTAGCTGTGCGCAGATACTACGATTCATTCTCCCAAAATATTAAGAATAACGATTTCGGAATAGCATTGGCGGAGACTACACACGATTCTGAATTGGTGCTAAATAGTGTGAAAACTCGCAAGACATGTAGTAAAGCAGTAGGACACATTTTGTGGTGTCTGACGAGCAGCGCACTCTGTAGCTGTGCGCAGATACTACGATTCATTCTCCCAAAATATTAAGAATAACGATTTCGGAATAGCATTGGCGGAGACTACACACGATTCTGAATTGGTGCTAAATAATATGAAAACTCGCAAGACATGTAGTAAAGCAGTAGGACACATTTTGTGGTGTCTGACGAGCAGCGCACTCTGTAGCTGTGCGCAGATACTACGATTCATTCTCCCAAAATATTAAGAATAACGATTTCGGAATAGCATTGGCGGAGACTACACACGATTCTGAATTGGTGCTAAATAATATGAAAACACGCAAGACATGTAGTAAAGCAGTAGGACACATTTTGTGGTGTGGGACGGGCAGCGCCATCTGTAGTTTATCGCAGTTACTACGTTTAATTCTCCCAAAATATTAAGAATAACGATTTCGGAATAGCATTGGCGGAGACTACACACGATTCTGAATTGGTGCTAAATAGTGTGAAAACACGCAAGACATGTAGTAAAGCAGTAGGACACATTTTGTGGTGTCTGACGAGCAGCGCACTCTGTAGCTGTGCGCAGATACTACGATTCATTCTCCCAAAATATTAAGAATAACGATTTCGGAATAGCATTGGCGGAGACTACACACGATTCTGAATTGGTGCTAAATAATATGAAAACTCGCAAGACATGTAGTAAAGCAGTAGGACACATTTTGTGGTGTCTGACGAGCAGCGCACTCTGTAGCTGTGCGCAGATACTACGATTCATTCTCCCAAAATATTAAGAATAACGATTTCGGAATAGCATTGGCGGAGACTACACACGATTCTGAATTGGTGCTAAATAATATGAAAACTCGCAAGACATGTAGTAAAGCAGTAGGACACATTTTGTGGTGTCTGACGAGCAGCGCACTCTGTAGCTGTGCGCAGATACTACGATTCATTCTCCCAAAATATTAAGAATAACGATTTCGGAATAGCATTGCCGGAGACTACACACGATTCTGAATTGGTGCTAAATAATATGAAAACTCGCAAGACATGTCGTAAAGCAGTAGGACACATTTTGTGGTGTCTGACGAGCAGCGCACTCTGTAGCTGTGCGCAGATACTACGATTCATTCTCCCAAAATATTAAGAATAACGATTTCGGAATAGCATTGGCGGAGACTACACACGATTCTGAATTGGTGCTAAATAATATGAAAACTCGCAAGACATGTAGTAAAGCAGTAGGACACATTTTGTAGTGTCTGACGAGCAGCGCACTCTGTAGCTGTGCGCAGATACTACGATTCATTCTCCCAAAATATTAAGAATAACGATTTCGGAATAGCATTGGCGGAGACTACACACGATTCTGAATTGGTGCAAAATAATATGAAAACTCGCAAGACATGTAGTAAAGCAGTAGGACACATTTTGTGGTGTCTGACGAGTAGCGCACTCTGTAGCTGTGCGCAGATACTACGATTCATTCTCCCAAAATATTAAGAATAACGATTTCGGAGTAGCATTGGCGGAGACTACACACGATTCTGAATTGGTGCTAAATAATATGAAAACACGCAAGACATGTAGTAAAGCAGTAGGACACATTTTGTGGTGTGGGACGGGCAGCGCCATCTGTAGTTTATCGCAGATACTACGTTTCATTCTCCCAAAATATTAAGAATAACGATTTCGGAATAGCATTGGCGGAGACTACACACGATTCTGAATTGGTGCTAAATAGTGTGAAAACACGCAAGACATGTAGTAAAGCAGTAGGACACATTTTGTGGTGTGGGACGGGCAGCGCCATCTGTAGTTTATCGCAGATACTACGTTTCATTCTCCCAAAATATTAAGAATAACGATTTCGGAATAGCATTGGCGGAGACTACACACGATTCTGAATTGGTGCTAAATAGTGTGAAAACACGCAAGACATGTAGTAAAGCAGTAGAACACATTTTGTGGTGTGGGACGGGCAGCGCCATCTGTAGTTTATCGCAGATACTACGTTTCATTCTCCCAAAATATTAAGAATAACGATTTCGGAATAGCATTGGCGGAGACTACAGACGATTCTGAATTGGTGCTAAATAATATGAAAACACGCAAGACATGTAGTAAAGCAGTAGGACACATTTTGTGGTGTGGGACGGGCAGCGCCATCTGTAGTTTATCGCAGATACTACGATTCATTCTCCCAAAATATTAAGAATAACGATTTCGGAATAGCATTGGCGGAGACTACACACGATTCTGAATTGGTGCTAAATAATATGAAAACACGCAAGACATGTAGTAAAGCAGTAGGACACATTTTGTGGCGTGGGACGGGCAGCGCCATCTGTAGTTTATCGCAGATACTACGTTTCATTCTCTTAAAATATTAAGAATAACGATTTCGGAATAGCATTGGCGGAGACTACACACGATTCTGAATTGGTGCTAAATAGTGTGAAAACACGCAAGACATGTAGTAAAGCAGTAGGACACATTTTGTGGTGTGGGACGAGCAGCGCACTCTGTAGCTGTGCGCAGATACTACGATTCATTCTCCCAAAATATTAAGAATAACGATTTCGGAATAGCATTGGCGGAGACTACACACGATTCTGAATTGGTGCAAAATAATATGAAAACTCGCAAGACATGTAGTAAAGCAGTAGGACACATTTTGTGGTGTCTGACGAGCAGCGCACTCTGTAGCTGTGCGCAGATACTACGATTCATTCTCCCAAAATATTAAGAATAACGATTTCGGAGTAGCATTGGCGAAGACTACACACGATTCTGAATTGGTGCTAAATAATATGAAAACACGCAAGACATGTAGTAAAGCAGTAGGACACATTTTGTGGTGTGGGACGGGCAGCGCCATCTGTAGTTTATCGCAGTTACTACGTTTCATTCTCCCAAAATATTAAGAATAACGATTTCGGAATAGCATTGGCGGAGACTACACACGATTCTGAATTGGTGCTAAATAGTGTGAAAACACGCAAGACATGTAGTAAAGCAGTAGGACACATTTTGTGGTGTCTGACGAGCAGCGCACTCTGTAGCTGTGCGCAGATACTACGATTCATTCTCCCAAAATATTAAGAATAACGATTTCGGAATAGCATTGGCGGAGACTACACACGATTCTGAATTGGTGCTAAATAGTATGAAAACTCCCAAGTCATGTAGTAAAGCAGTAGGACACATTTAGTGGTGTGGGACGGGCAGCGCCATCTGTAGTTTATCGCAGATACTACGTTTAATTCTCCCAAAATATTAAGAATAACGATTTCGGAATAGCATTGGCGGAGACTACACACGATTCTGAATTGGTGCTAAATAGTATGAAAACTCGCAAGACATGTAGTAAAGCAGTAGGACACATTTTGTGGTGTCTGACGAGCAGCGCACTCTGTAGCTGTGCGCAGATACTACGATTCATTCTCCCAAGATATTAAGAATAACGATTTCGGAATAGCATTGGCGGAGACTACACACGATTCTGAATTGGTGCTAAATAGTATGAAAACTCGCAAGACATGTAGTAAAGCAGTAGGACACATTTTGTGGTGTCTGACGAGCAGCGCACTCTGTAGCTGTGCGCAGATACTACGATTCATTCTCCCAAAATATTAAGAATAACGATTTCGGAATAGCATTGGCGGAGACTACACACGATTCTGAATTGGTGCTAAATAGTATGAAAACTCCCAAGACATGTAGTAAAGCAGTAGGACACATTTTGTGGTGTGGGACGGGCAGCGCCATCTGTAGTTTATCGCAGATACTACGTTTAATTCTCCCAAAATATTAAGAATAACGATTTCGGAATAGCATTGGCGGAGACTACACACGATTCTGAATTGGTGCAAAATAATATGAAAACACGCAAGACATGTAGTAAAGCAGTAGGACACATTTAGTGGTGTGGGACGGGCAGCGCCATCTGTAGTTTATCGCAGATACTACGTTTAATTCTCCCAAAATATTAAGAATAACGATTTCGGAATAGCATTGGCGGAGACTACACACGATTCTGAATTGGTGCTAAATAATATGAAAACTCGCAAGTCATGTAGTAAAGCAGTAGGACACATTTAGTGGTGTGGGACGGGCAGCGCCATCTGTAGTTTATCGCAGATACTACGATTCATTCTCCCAAAATATTAAGAATAACGATTTCGGAATAGCATTGGCGGAGACTACACACGATTCTGAATTGGTGCTAAATAGTATGAAAACTCGCAAGACATGTAGTAAAGCAGTAGGACAGATTTTGTGGTGTCTGACGAGCAGCGCACTCTGTAGCTGTGCGCAGATACTACGATTCATTCTCCCAAAATATTAAGAATAACGATTTCGGAATAGCATTGGGGAGACTACACACGATTCTGAATTGGTGCAAAATAATATGAAAACTCTCAAGACATGTAGTAAAGCAGTAGGACACATTTTGTGGTGTCTGACGAGCAGCGCACTCTGTAGCTGTGCGCAGATACTACGATTCATTCTCCCAAGATATTAAGAATAACGATTTCGGAATAGCATTGGCGGAGACTACACACGATTCTGAATTGGTGCTAAATGGTATGAAAACTCCCAAGTCATGTAGTAAAGCAGTAGGACACATTTAGTGGTGTGGGACGGGCAGCGCCATCTGTAGTTTATCGCAGATACTGCGTTTCATTCTCCCAAAATATTAAGAATAACGATTTCGGAATAGCATTGGCGGAGACTACACACGATACTGAATTGGTGCAAAATAATATGAAAACTCGCAAGACATGTAGTAAAGCAGTAGGACACATTTTGTGGTGTCGGACGAGCAGCGCACTCTGTAGCTGTGCGCAGATACTACGATTCATTCTCCCAAGATATTAAGAATAACGATTAAGGAATAGCATTGGCGGAGACTACACACGATTCTGAATTGGTGCTAAATAGTATGAAAACTCCCAAGACATGTAGTAAAGCAGTAGGACACATTTTGTGGTGTGGGACGGGCAGCGCCATCTGTAGTTTATCGCAGATACTACGTTTAATTCTCCCAAAATATTAAGAATAACGATTTCGGAATAGCATTGGCGGAGACTACACACGATTCTGAATTGGTGCAAAATAATATGAAAACACGCAAGACATGTAGTAAAGCAGTAGGACACATTTTGTGGTGTGGGACGGGCAGCGCCATCTGTAGTTTATCGCAGATACTACGTTTAATTCTCCCAAAATATTAAGAATAACGATTTCGGAATAGCATTGGCGGAGACTACACACGATTCTGAATTGGTGCTAAATAATATGAAAACACGCAAGACATGTAGTAAAGCAGTAGGACACATTTTGTGGTGTGGGACGGGCAGCGCCATCTGTAGTTTATCGCAGATACTACGTTTAATTCTCCCAAAATATTAAGAATAACGATTTCGGAATAGCATTGGCGGAGACTACACACGATTCTGAATTGGTGCTAAATAATATGAAAACACGCAAGACATGTAGTAAAGCAGTAGGACACATTTTGTGGTGTGGGACGGGCAGCGCCATCTGTAGTTTATCGCAGATACTACGTTTAATT
Organism: Schistocerca serialis cubense; assembly: GCF_023864345.2. NCBI lineage: Eukaryota > Metazoa > Arthropoda > Insecta > Orthoptera > Acrididae > Schistocerca > Schistocerca serialis. Next base: position 886,675 of record NW_026047481.1, on the reverse strand, counting down.
CTCCCAAAATATTAAGAATAACGATTTCGGAATAGCATTGGCGGAGACTACACACGATTCTGAATTGGTGCTAAATAATATGAAAACACGCAAGACATGTAGTAAAGCAGTAGGACACATTTTGTGGTGTGGGACGGGCAGCGCCATCTGTAGTTTATCATAGATACTACGTTTAATTCTCCCAAAATATTAAGAATAACGATTTCGGAATAGCATTGGCGGAGACTACACACGATTCTGAATTGGTGCTAAATAATATGAAAACACGCAAGACATGTAGTAAAGCAGTAGGACACATTTTGTGGTGTGGGACGGGCAGCGCCATCTGTAGTTTATCGAAGATACTACGTTTCATTCTCTTAAAATATTAAGAATAACGATTTCGGAATAGCATTGGCGGAGACTACACACGATTCTGAATTGGTGCTAAATAGTATGAAAACTCCCAAGACATGTAGTAAAGCAGTAGGACACATTTTGTGGTGTCTGACGAGCAGCGCACTCTGTAGCTGTGCGCAGATACTACGATTCATTCTCCCAAAATATTAAGAATAACGATTTCGGAATAGCATTGGCGGAGACTACACACGATTCTGAATTGGTGCTAAATAGTATGAAAACTCCCAAGACATGTAGTAAAGCAGTAGGACACATTTCGTGGTGTCTGACGAGCAGCGCACTCTGTAGCTGTGCGCAGATACTACGATTCATTCTCCCAAAATATTAAGAATAACGATTTCGGAATAGCATTGGCGGAGACTACACACGATTCTGAATTGGTGCTAAATAGTATGAAAACTCCCAAGACATGTAGTAAAGCAGTAGGACACATTTTGTGGTGTCTGACGAGCAGCGCACTCTGTAGCTGTGCGCAGATACTACGATTCATTCTCCCAAAATATTAAGAATAACGATTTCGGAATAGCATTGGCGGAGACTACACACGATTCTGAATTGGTGCTAAATAGTATGAAAACTCCCAAGACATGTAGTAAAGCAGTAGGACACATTTTGTGGTGTCTGACGAGCAGCGCACTCTGTAGCTGTGCGCAGATACTACGATTCATTCTCCCAAAATATTAAGAATAACGATTTCGGAATAGCATTGGCGGAGACTACACACGATTCTGAATTGGTGCTAAATAGTATGAAAACTCCCAAGACATGTAGTAAAGCAGTAGGACACATTTTGTGGTGTCTGACGAGCAGCGCACTCTGTAGCTGTGCGCAGATACTACGATTCATTCTCCCAAAATATTAAGAATAACGATTTCGGAATAGCATTGGCGGAGACTACACACGATTCTGAATTGGTGCTAAATAGTATGAAAACTCCAAAGACATGTAGTAAAGCAGTAGGACACATTTTGTGGTGTCTGACGAGCAGCGCACTCTGTAGCTGTGCGCAGATACTACGATTCATTCTCCCAAAATATTAAGAATAACGATTTCGGAATAGCATTGGCGGAGACTACACACGATTCTGAATTGGTGCTAAATAGTATGAAAACTCCCAAGACATGTAGTAAAGCAGTAGGACACATTTTGTGGTGTCTGACGAGCAGCGCACTCTGTAGCTGTGCGCAGATACTACGATTCATTCTCCCAAAATATTAAGAATAACGATTTCGGAATAGCATTGGCGGAGACTACACACGATTCTGAATTGGTGCTAAATAATATGAAAACACGCAAGACATGTAGTAAAGCAGTAGGACACATTTTGTGGTGTTTGACGAGCAGCGCACTCTGTAGCTGTGCGCAGATACTACGATTCATTCTCCCAAAATATTAAGAATAACGATTTCGGAATAGCATTGGCGGAGACTACACACGATTCTGAATTGGTGCTAAATAGTATGAAAACTCCCAAGACATGTAGTAAAGCAGTAGGACACATTTTGTGGTGTCTGACGAGCAGCGCACTCTGTAGCTGTGCGCAGATACTACGATTCATTCTCCCAAAATATTAAGAATAACGATTTCGGAATAGCATTGGCGGAGACTACACACGATTCTGAATTGGTGCTAAATAATATGAAAACACGCAAGACATGTAGTAAAGCAGTAGGACACATTTTGTGGTGTCTGGCGAGCAGCGCACTCTGTAGCTGTGCGCAGATACTACGATTCATTCTCCCAAAATATTAAGAATAACGATTTCGGAATAGCATTGGCGGAGACTACACACGATTCTGAATTGGTGCTAAATAGTATGAAAACTCCCAAGACATGTAGTAAAGCAGTAGGACACATTTTGTGGTGTCTGACGAGCAGCGCACTCTGTAGCTGTGCGCAGATACTACGATTCATTCTCCCAAAATATTAAGAATAACGATTTCGGAATAGCATTGGCGGAGACTACACACGATTCTGAATTGGTGCTAAATAATATGAAAACACGCAAGACATGTAGTAAAGCAGTAGGACACATTTTGTGGTGTCTGACGAGCAGCGCACTCTGTAGCTGTGCGCAGATACTACGATTCATTCTCCCAAAATATTAAGAATAACGATTTCGGAATAGCATTGGCGGAGACGACACACGATTCTGAATTGGTGCTAAATAGTATGAAAACTCCCAAGACATGTAGTAAAGCAGTAGGACACATTTTGTGGTGTCTGACGAGCAGCGCACTCTGTAGCTGTGCGCAGATACTACGATTCATTCTCCCAAAATATTAAGAATAACGATTTCGGAATAGCATTGGCGGAGACTACACACGATTTTGAATTGGTGCTAAATAATATGAAAACACGCAAGACATGTAGTAAAGCAGTAGGACACATTTTGTGGTGTCTGACGAGCAGCGCACTCTGTAGCTGTGCGCAGATACTACGATTCATTCTCCCAAAATATTAAGAATAACGATTTCGGAATAGCATTGGCGGAGACTACACACGATTCTGAATTGGTGCTAAATAGTATGAAAACTCCCAAGACATGTAGTAAAGCAGTAGGACACATTTTGTGGTGTCTGACGAGCAGCGCACTCTGTAGCTGTGCGCAGATACTACGATTCATTCTCCCAAAATATTAAGAATAACGATTTCGGAATAGCATTGGCGGAGACTACACACGATTCTGAATTGTTGCTAAATAATATGAAAACACGCGAGACATGTAGTAAAGCAGTAAGACACATTTTGTGGTGTCTGACGAGCAGCGCACTCTGTAGGTGAGCGGAGATACAATGTCTCATTCTCCCAAAATATTAAGAATAACGATTTCGGAATAGCATTGGCGGAGACTACTCACGATTCTGAATTGTTGCTAAATAATATGAAAACACGCGAGACATGTAGTAAAGCAGTAAGACACATTTTGTGGTGTCTGACGAGCAGCGCCCTCTGTAACTGTGCGCAGATACTATGTATCATTCTCCCAAAATATTAAGAATAACGATTTCGGAATAGCATTGGCGGAGACTACACACGATTCTGAATTGGTGCTAAATAATATGAAAACACGCAAGACATGTAGTAAAGCAGTAGGACACATTTTGTGGTGTCTGACGAGCAGCGCACTCTGTAGCTGTGCGCAGATACTACGATTCATTCTCCCAAAATATTAAGAATAACGATTTCGGAATAGCATTGGCGGAGACTACACACGATTCTGAATTGGTGCTGAATAGTATGAAAACTCCCAAGACATGTAGTAAAGCAGTAGGACACATTTTGTGGTGTCTGACGAGCAGCGCACTCTGTAGCTGTGCGCAGATACTACGATTCATTCTCCCAAAATATTAAGAATAACGATTTCGGAATAGCATTGGCGGAGACTACACACGATTCTGAATTGGTGCTAAATAGTATGAAAACTCCCAAGACATGTAGTAAAGCAGTAGGACACATTTTGTGGTGTCTGACGAGCAGCGCACTCTGTAGCTGTGCGCAGATACTACGATTCATTCTCCCAAAATATTAAGAATAACGATTTCGGAATAGCATTGGCGGAGACTACACACGATTCTGAATTGGTGCTAAATAGTATGAAAACTCCAAAGACATGTAGTAAAGCAGTAGGACACATTTTGTGGTGTCTGACGAGCAGCGCACTCTGTAGCTGTGCGCAGATACTACGATTCATTCTCCCAAAATATTAAGAATAACGATTTCGGAATAGCATTGGCGGAGACTACACACGATTCTGAATTGGTGCTAAATAGTATGAAAACTCCCAAGACATGTAGTAAAGCAGTAGGACACATTTTGTGGTGTCTGACGAGCAGCGCACTCTGTAGCTGTGCGCAGATACTACGATTCATTCTCCCAAAATATTAAGAATAACGATTTCGGAATAGCATTGGCGGAGACTACACACGATTCTGAATTGGTGCTAAATAGTATGAAAACTCCCAAGACATGTAGTAAAGCAGTAGGACACATTTTGTGGTGTCTGACGAGCAGCGCACTCTGTAGCTGTGCGCTGATACTACGATTCATTCTCCAAAAATATTAAGAATAACGATTTCGGAATAGCATTGGCGGAGACTACACACGATTCTGAATTGGTGCTAAATAGTATGAAAACTCCCAAGACATGTAGTAAAGCAGTAGGACACATTTTGTGGTGTCTGACGAGCAGCGCACTCTGTAGCTGTGCGCAGATACTACGATTCATTCTCCCAAAATATTAAGAATAACGATTTCGGAATAGCATTGGCGGAGACTACACACGATTCTGAATTGGTGCTAAATGGTATGAAAACTCCAAAGACATGTAGTAAAGCAGTAGGACACATTTTGTGGTGTCTGACGAGCAGCGCACTCTGTAGCTGTGCGCAGATACTACGATTCATTCTCCCAAAATATTAAGAATAACGATTTCGGAATAGCATTGGCGGAGACTACACACGATTCTGAATTGGTGCTAAATAGTATGAAAACTCCAAAGACATGTAGTAAAGCAGTAGGACACATTTTGTGGTGTCTGACGAGCAGCGCACTCTGTAGCTGTGCGCAGATACTACGATTCATTCTCCCAAAATATTAAGAATAACGATTTCGGAATAGCATTGGCGGAGAGTACACACGATTCTGAATTGGTGCTAAATAATATGAAAACTCCCAAGACATGTAGTAAAGCAGTAGGACACATTTTGTGGTGTCTGACGAGCAGCGCACTCTGTAGCTGTGCGCAGATACTACGATTCATTCTCCCAAAATATTAAGAATAACGATTTCGGAATAGCATTGGCGGAGACTACACACGATTCTGAATTGGTGCTAAATAGTATGAAAACTCCCAAGACATGTAGTAAAGCAGTAGGACACATTTTGTGGTGTCTGACGAGCAGCGCACTCTGTAGCTGTGCGCAGATACTACGATTCATTCTCCCAAAATATTAAGAATAACGATTTCGGAATAGCATTGGCGGAGACTACACACGATTCTGAATTGGTGCTAAATAGTATGAAAACTCCAAAGACATGTAGTAAAGCAGTAGGACACATTTTGTGGTGTCTGACGAGCAGCGCACTCTGTAGCTGTGCGCAGATACTACGATTCATTCTCCCAAAATATTAAGAATAACGATTTCGGAATAGCATTGGCGGAGACTACACACGATTCTGAATTGGTGCTAAATAGTATGAAAACTCCCAAGACATGTAGTAAAGCAGTAGGACACATTTTGTGGTGTCTGACGAGCAGCACACTCTGTAGCTGTGCGCAGATACTACGATTCATTCTCCCAAAATATTAAGAATAACGATTTCGGAATAGCATTGGCGGAGACTACACACGATTCTGAATTGGTGCTAAATAGTATGAAAACTCCCAAGACACGTAGTAAAGCAGTAGGACACATTTTGTGGTGTCTGACGAGCAGCGCACTCTGTAGCTGTGCGCAGATACTACGATTCATTCTCCCAAAATATTAAGAATAACGATTTCGGAATAGCATTGGCGGAGACTACACACGATTCTGAATTGGTGCTAAATAATATGAAAACTCCCAAGACATGTAGTAAAGCAGTAGGACACATTTCGTGGTGTCTGACGAGCAGCGCACTCTGTAGCTGTGCGCAGATACTACGATTCATTCTCCCAAAATATTAAGAATAACGATTTCGGAATAGCATTGGCGGAGACTACACACGATTCTGAATTGGTGCTAAATAATATGAAAACTCCCAAGACATGTAGTAAAGCAGTAGGTCACATTTCGTGGTGTCTGACGAGCAGCGCACTCTGTAGCTGTGCGCAGATACTACGATTCATTCTCCCAAAATATTAAGAATAACGATTTCGGAATAGCATTGGCGGAGACTACACACGATTCTGAATTGGTGCTAAATAGTATGAAAACTCCCAAGACATGTAGTAAAGCAGTAGGACACATTTTGTGGTGTCTGACGAGCAGCGCACTCTGTAGCTGTGCGCAGATACTACGATTCATTCTCCCAAAATATTAAGAATAACGATTTCGGAATAGCATTGGCGGAGACTACACACGATTCTGAATTGGTGCTAAATAGTATGAAAACTCCCAAGACATGTAGTAAAGCAGTAGGACACATTTTGTGGTGTCTGACGAGCAGCGCACTCTGTAGCTGTGCGCAGATACTACGATTCATTCTCCCAAAATATTAAGAATAACGATTTCGGAATAGCATTGGCGGAGACTACACACGATTCTGAATTGGTGCTAAATAGTATGAAAACTCCAAAGACATGTAGTAAAGCAGTAGGACACATTTTGTGGTGTCTGACGAGCAGCGCACTCTGTAGCTGTGCGCAGATACTACGATTCATTCTCCCAAAATATTAAGAATAACGATTTCGGAATAGCATTGGCGGAGACTACACACGATTCTGAATTGGTGCTAAATAGTATGAAAACTCCAAAGACATGTAGTAAAGCAGTAGGACACATTTTGTGGTGTCTGACGAGCAGCGCACTCTGTAGCTGTGCGCAGATACTACGATTCATTCTCCCAAAATATTAAGAATAACGATTTCGGAATAGCATTTGCGGAGACTACACACGATTCTGAATTGGTGCTAAATAATATGAAAACTCCCAAGACATGTAGTAAAGCAGTAGGACACATTTCGTGGTGTCTGACGAGCAGCGCACTCTGTAGCTGTGCGCAGATACTACGATTCATTCTCCCAAATTTTAAGAATAACGATTTCGGAATAGCATTGGCGGAGACTACACACGATTCTGAATTGGTGCTAAATAGTATGAAAACTCCCAAGACATGTAGTAAAGCAGTAGGACACATTTTGTGGTGTCTGACGAGCAGCGCACTCTGTAGCTGTGCGCAGATACTACGATTCATTCTCCCAAAATATTAAGAATAACGATTTCGGAATAGCATTGGCGGAGACTACACACGATTCTGAATTGGTGCTAAATAGTATGAAAACTCCCAAGACATGTAGTAAAGCAGTAGGACACATTTTGTGGTGTCTGACGAGCAGCGCACTCTGTAGCTGTGCGCAGATACTACGATTCATTCTCCCAAAATATTAAGAATAACGATTTCGGAATAGCATTGGCGGAGACTACACACGATTCTGAATTGGTGCTAAATAGTATGAAAACTCCCAAGACATGTAGTAAAGCAGTAGGACACATTTTGTGGTGTCTGACGAGCAGCGCACTCTGTAGCTGTGCGCAGATACTACGATTCATTCTCCCAAAATATTAAGAATAACGATTTCGGAATAGCATTGGCGGAGACTACACACGATTCTGAATTGGTGCTAAATAGTATGAAAACTCCCAAGACATGTAGTAAAGCAGTAGGACACATTTTGTGGTGTCTGACGAGCAGCGCACTCTGTAGCTGTGCGCAGATACTACGATTCATTCTCCCAAAATATTAAGAACAACGATTTCGGAATAGCATTGGCGGAGACTACACACGATTCTGAATTGGTGCTAAATAGTATGAAAACTCCCAAGACATGTAGTAAAGCAGTAGGACACATTTTGTGGTGTCTGACGAGCAGCGCACTCTGTAGCTGTGCGCAGATACTACGATTCATTCTCCCAAAATATTAAGAATAACGATTTCGGAATAGTATTGGCGGAGACTACACACGATTCTGAATTGGTGCTAAATAGTATGAAAACTCCAAAGACATGTAGTAAAGCAGTAGGACACATTTTGTGGTGTCTGACGAGCAGCGCACTCTGTAGCTGTGCGCAGATACTACGATTCATTCTCCCAAAATATTAAGAATAACGATTTCGGAATAGCATTGGCGGAGACTACACACGATTCTGAATTGGTGCTAAATAATATGAAAACTCCCAAGACATGTAGTAAAGCAGTAGGACACATTTCGTGGTGTCTGACGAGCAGCGCACTCTGTAGCTGTGCGCAGATACTACGATTCATTCTCCCAAAATATTAAGAATAACGATTTCGGAATAGCATTGGCGGAGACTACACACGATTCTGAATTGGTGCTAAATAGTATGAAAACTCCCAAGACATGTAGTAAAGCAGTAGGACACATTTTGTGGTGTCTGACGAGCAGCGCACTCTGTAGCTGTGCGCAGATACTACGATTCATTCTCCCAAAATATTAAGAATAACGATTTCGGAATAGCATTGGCGGAGACTACACACGATTCTGAATTGGTGCTAAATAGTATGAAAACTCCCAAGACATGTAGTAAAGCAGTAGGACACATTTTGTGGTGTCTGACGAGCAGCGCACTCTGTAGCTGTGTGCAGATTCTACGATTCATTCTCCCAAAATATTAAGAATAACGATTTCGGAATAGCATTGGCGGAGACTACACACGATTCTGAATTGGTGCTAAATAGTATGAAAACTCCCAAGACATGTAGTAAAGCAGTAGGACACATTTTGTGGTGTCTGACGAGCAGCGCACTCTGTAGCTGTGCGCAGATACTACGATTCATTCTCCCAAAATATTAAGAATAACGATTTCGGAATAGCATTGGCGGAGACTACACACGATTCTGAATTGGTGCTAAATAATATGAAAACACGCAAGACATGTAGTAAAGCAGTAGGACACATTTTGTGGTGTTTGACGAGCAGCGCACTCTGTAGCTGTGCGCAGATACTACGATTCATTCTCCCAAAATATTAAGAATAACGATTTCGGAATAGCATTGGCGGAGACTACACACGATTCTGAATTGTTGCTAAATAATATGAAAACACGCGAGACATGTAGTAAAGCAGTAAGACACATTTTGTGGTGTCTGACGAGCAGCGCACTCTGTAGGTGAGCGGAGATACAATGTATCATTCTCCCAAAATATTAAGAATAACGATTTCGGAATAGCATTGGCGGAGACTACTCACGATTCTGAATTGGTGCTAAATAATATGAAAACACGCAAGACATGTAGTAAAGCAGTAGGACACATTTTGTGGTGTCTGACGAGCAGCGCCCTCTGTAACTGTGCGCAGATACTATGTATCATTCTCCCAAATTATTTAGCATAACGATTTCGGAATAGCATTGGCGGAGACTACACACGATTCTGAATTGTTGCTAAATAATATGAAAACACGCGAGACATGTAGTAAAGCAGTAAGACACATTTTGTGGTGTCTGACGAGCAGCGCCCTCTGTAACTGTGCGCAGATACTATGTATCATTCTCCCAAAATATTAAGAATAACGATTTCGGAATAGCATTGGCGGAGACTACACACGATTCTGAATTGTTGCTAAATAATATGAAAACACGCGAGACATGTAGTAAAGCAGTAAGACACATTTTGTGGTGTCTGACGAGCAGCGCACTCTGTAGGTGAGCGGAGATACGATGTATCATTCTCCCAAAATATTAAGAATAACGATTTCGGAATAGCATTGGCGGAGACTACACACGATTCTGAAATAATGCTAAATAATATGAAAACAAGCAAGACATGTAGTAAAGCAGTAGGACACATTTTGTGGTGTCTGACGAGCAGCGCACTCTGTAGGTGGGCGGAGATACAATGCATCATTCTCCCAAAATATTAAGAATAACGATTTCGGAATAGCATTGGCGGAGACTACACACGATTCTGAATTGTTGCTAAATAATATGAAAACACGCGAGACATGTAGTAAAGCAGTAAGACACATTTTGTGGTGTCTGACGAGCAGCGCACTCTGTAGGTGAGCGGAGATACAATGTATCATTCTCCCAAAATATTAAGAATAACGATTTCGGAATAGCATTGGCGGGGACTACACACGATTCTGAATTGTTGCTAAATAATATGAAAACACGCGATACATGTAGTAAAGCAGTAAGACACATTTTGTGGTGTCTGACGAGCAGCGCCCTCTGTAACTGTGCGCAGATACTATGTATCATTCTCCCAAAATATTAAGAATAACGATTTCGGAATAGCATTGGCGGAGACTACACACGATTCTGAATTGTTGCTAAATAATATGAAAACACGCGAGACATGTAGTAAAGCAGTAAGACACATTTTGTGGTGTCTGACGAGCAGCACACTCTGTAGGTGGGCGGAGATACAATGTATCATTCTCCCAAAATATTAAGAATAACGATTTCGGAATAGCATTGGCGAAGACTACACACGATTCTGAATTGTTGCTAAATAATATGAAAACACGCGAGGCATGTAGTAAAGCAGTAAGACACATTTTGTGGTGTCTGACGAGCAGCGCCCTCTGTAACTGTGCGCAGATACTATGTATCATTCTCCCAAAATATTAAGAATAACGATTTCGGAATAGCATTGGCGGAGACTACACACGATTCTGAATTGTTGCTAAATAATATGAAAACACGCGAGACATGTAGTAAAGCAGTAAGACACATTTTGTGGTGTCTGACGAGCAGCGCACTCTGTAGGTGGGCGGAGATACAATGTATCATTCTCCGAAAATATTAAGAATAACGATTTCGGAATAGCATTGGCGGAGACTACTCACGATTCTGAATTGGTGCTAAATAATATGAAAACGCGCAAGACATGTAGTAAAGCAGTAGGACACATTTTGTGGTGTCTGACGAGCAGCGCCCTCTGTAACTGTGCGCAGATACTATGTATCATTCTCCCAAATTATTTAGCATAACGATTTCGGAATAGCATTGGCGGAGACTACACACGATTCTGAATTGTTGCTAAATAATATGAAAACACGCGAGACATGTAGTAAAGCAGTAAGACACATTTTGTGGTGTCTGACGAGCAGCGCCCTCTGTAACTGTGCGCAGATACTATGTATCATTCTCCCAAAATATTAAGAATAACGATTTCGGAATAGCATTGGCGGAGACTACACACGATTCTGAATTGTTGCTAAATAATATGAAAACACGCGAGACATGTAGTAAAGCAGTAAGACACATTTTGTGGTGTCTGACGAGCAGCGCCCTCTGTAACTGTGCGCAGATACTATGTATCATTCTCCCAAAATATTAAGAATAACGATTTCGGAATAGCATTGGCGGAGACTACACACGATTCTGAATTGTTGCTAAATAATATGAAAACACGCGAGACATGTAGTAAAGCAGTAAGACACATTTTGTGGTGTCTGACGAGCAGCGCACTCTGTAGGTGAGCGGAGATACAATGTATCATTCTCCCAAAATATTAAGAATAACGATTTCGGAATAGCATTGGCGGAGACTACACACGATTCTGAATTGTTGCTAAATAATATGAAAACACGCGAGACATGTAGTAAAGCAGTAAGACACATTTTGTGGTGTCTGACGAGCAGCGCACTCTGTAGGTGAGCGGAGATACAATGTATCATTCTCCCAAAATATTAAGAATAACGATTTCGGAATAGCATTGGCGGAGACTACACACGATTCTGAATTGTTGCTAAATAATATGAAAACACGCGAGACATGTAGTAAAGCAGTAAGACACATTTTGTGGTGTCTGACGAGCAGCGCACTCTGTAGGTGAGCGGAGATACAATGTATCATTCTCCCAAAATATTAAGAATAACGATTTCGGAATAGCATTGGCGGAGACTACTCACGATTCTGAATTGGTGCTAAATAATATGAAAACACGCAAGACATGTAGTAAAGCAGTAGGACACATTTTGTGGTGTCTGACGAGCAGCGCACTCTGTAGGTGGGCGGAGATACAATGTATCATTCTCCCAAAATATTAAGAATAACGATTTCGGAATAGCATTGGCGGAGATTACTCACGATTCTGAATTGTTGCTAAATAATATGAAAACACGCAAGACATTTAGTAAAGCAGTAAGACACATTTTGTGGTGTCTGACGAGCAGCGCCCTCTGTAACTGTGCGCAGATACTATGTATCATTCCCCCAAATAATTTAGCATAACCATTTCGGAATAGCATTGGCGGAGACTACACACGATTCTGAATTGGTGCTAAATAATATGAAAACACGCAAGACATGTAGTAAAGCAGTAGGACACATTTTGTGGTGTCTGACGAGCAGCGCACTCTGTAGGTGGGCGGAGATACAATGTATCATTCTCCCAAAATATTAAGAATAACGATTTCGGAATAGCATTGGCGGAGACTACTCACGACTCTGAATTGGTGCTAAATAATATGAAAACACGCAAGACATGTAGTAAAGCAGTAGGACACATTTTGTGGTGTCTGACGAGCAGCGCACTCTGTAGGTGGGCGGAGATACTATGTATCATTCTCCCAAAATATTAAGAATAACGATTTCGGAATAGCATTGGCGGAGACTACTCACGATTCTGAATTGATGCTAAATAATATGAAAACACGCAAGACATGTAGTAAAGCAGTAGGACACATTTTGTGGTGTCTGACGAGCAGCGCACTCTGTAGGTGGGCGGAGATACAATGTATCATTCTCCCAAAATATTAAGAATAACGATTTCGGAATAGCATTGGCGGAGATTACTCACGATTCTGAATTGTTGCTAAATAATATGAAAACACGCAAGACATTTAGTAAAGCAGTAAGACACATTTTGTGGTGTCTGACGAGCAGCGCCCTCTGTAACTGTGCGCAGATACTATGTATCATTCCCCCAAATAATTTAGCATAACCATTTCGGAATAGCATTGGCGGAGACTACACACGATTCTGAATTAATGCTAAATAATATGAAAACAAGCAAGACATGTAGTAAAGCAGTAGGACACATTTTGTGGTGTCTGACGAGCAGCGCTCTCTGTAGGTGGGCGGAGATACAATGTATCATTCTCCCAAAATATTAAGAATAACGATTTCGGAATAGCATTGGCGGAGACTACACACGATTCTGAATTAATGCTAAATAATATGAAAACAAGCAAGACATGTAGTAAAGCAGTAGGACACATTTTGTGGTGTCTGACGAGCAGCGCACTATGTAGGTGGGCGGAGATACAATGTATCATTCTCCCAGAATGTTAAGAATAACGATTTCGGAATAGCATTGGCGGAGACTACTCACGATTCTGAATTGGTGCTAAATAATATGAAAACACGCAAGACATGTAGTAAAGCAGTAGGACACATTTTATGGTGTCTGACGAGCAGCGCCCTCTGTAACTGTGCGCAGATACTATGTATCATTCTCCCAAATTAATTAGCATAACGATTTCGGAATAGCATTGGCGGAGACTACACACGATTCTGAATTAATGCTAAATAATATGAAAACAAGCAAGACATGTAGTAAAGCAGTAGGACACATTTTGTGGTGTGGGACGAGCAGCGCACTCTGTAGGTGGGCGGAGATACAATGTATCATTCTCCCTAAATATTAAGAATAACGATTTCGGAATAGCATTGGCGGAGACTACTCACGACTCTGAATTGGGGCTAAATAATATGAAAACACGCAAGACATGTAGTAAAGCAGTAGGACACATTTTGTTGTGTCTGACGAGCAGCGCACTCTGTAGGTGGGCGGAGATACTATGTATCATTCTCCCAAAATATTAAGAATAACGATTTCGGAATAGCATTGGCGGAGACTACTCACGATTCTGAATTGATGCTAAATAATATGAAAACACGCAAGACATGTAGTAAAGCAGTAGGACACATTTTGTGGTGTCTGACGAGCAGCGCACTCTGTAGGTGGGCGGAGATACAATGTATCATTCTCCCAAAATATTAAGAATAACGATTTCGGAATAGCATTGGCGGAGACTACTCACGATTCTGAATTGGTGCTAAATAATATGAAAACACGCAAGACATGTAGTAAAGCAGTAGGACACATTTTGTGGTGTCTGACGAGCAGCGCCCTCTGTAACTGTGCGCAGATACTATGTATCATTCTCCCAAAATATTAAGAATAACGATTTCGGAATAGCATTGGCGGAGACTACACACGATTCTGAATTGTTGCTAAATAATATGAAAACACGCGAGACATGTAGTAAAGCAGTAAGACACATTTTGTGGTGTCTGACGAGCAGCGCACTCTGTAGGTGGGCGGAGATACAATGTATCATTCTCCCAGAATGTTAAGAATAACGATTTCGGAATAGCATTGGCGGAGACTACTCACGATTCTGAATTGGTGCTAAATAATATGGAAACACGCAAGACATGTAGTAAAGCAGTAGGACACATTTTGTGGTGTCTGACGAGCAGCGCCCTCTGTAACTGTGCGCAGATACTATGTATCATTCTCCCAAAATATTAAGAATAACGATTTCGGAATAGCATTGGCGGAGACTACACACGATTCTGAATTAATGCTAAATAATATGAAAACAAGCAAGACATGTAGTAAAGCAGTAGGACACATTTTGTGGTGTCTGACGAGCAGCGCACTATGTAGGTGGGCGGAGATACAATGTATCATTCTCCCAGAATGTTAAGAATAACGATTTCGGAATAGCATTGGCGGAGACTACTCACGATTCTGAATTGGTGCTAAATAATATGAAAACACGCAAGACATGTAGTAAAGCAGTAGGACACATTTTATGGTGTCTGACGAGCAGCGCCCTCTGTAACTGTGCGCAGATACTATGTATCATTCTCCCAAATTAATTAGCATAACGATTTCGGAATAGCATTGGCGGAGACTACACACGATTCTGAATTAATGCTAAATAATATGAAAACAAGCAAGACATGTAGTAAAGCAGTAGGACACATTTTGTGGTGTGGGACGAGCAGCGCACTCTGTAGGTGGGCGGAGATACAATGTATCATTCTCCCTAAATATTAAGAATAACGATTTCGGAATAGCATTGGCGGAGACTACTCACGACTCTGAATTGGGGCTAAATAATATGAAAACACGCAAGACATGTAGTAAAGCAGTAGGACACATTTTGTTGTGTCTGACGAGCAGCGCACTCTGTAGGTGGGCGGAGATACAATATATCATTCTCCCAAAATATTAAGAATAACGATTTCGGAATAGCATTGGCGGAGACTACTCACGATTCTGAATTGATGCTAAATAATATGAAAACACGCAAGACATGTAGTAAAGCAGTAGGACACATTTTGTGGTGTCTGACGAGCAGCGCACTCTGTAGGTGGGCGGAGATACAATGTATCATTCTCCCAAAATATTAAGAATAACGATTTCGGAATAGCATTGGCGGAGACTACTCACGATTCTGAATTGTTGCTAAATAATATGAAAACACGCAAGACATTTAGTAAAGCAGTAAGACACATTTTGTGGTGTCTGACGAGCAGCGCCCTCTGTAACTGTGCGCAGATACTATGTATCATTCCCCCAAATAATTTAGCATAACCATTTCGGAATAGCATTGGCGGAGACTACACACGATTCTGAATTAATGCTAAATAATATGAAAACACGCAAGACATGTAGTAAAGCAGTAGGACACATTTTGTGGTGTCTGACGAGCAGCGCACTCTGTAGGTGGGCGGAGATACAATGTATCATTCTCCCAAAATATTAAGAATAACGATTTCGGAATAGCATTGGCGGAGACTCCACACGATTCTGAATTGTTGCTAAATAATATGAAAACACGCGAGACATGTAGTAAAGCAGTAAGACACATTTTGTGGTGTCTGCCGAGCAGCGCACTCTGTAGGTGGGCGGAGATACAATGTATCATTCTCCCAAAATATAAAGAATAACGATTTCGGAATAGCATTGGCGGAGACTACTCACGATTCTGAATTGGTGCTAAATAATATGAAAACACGCAAGACATGTAGTAAAGCAGTAGGACACATTTTGTGGTGTCTGACGAGCAGCGCACTCTGTAGGTGGGCGGAGGTACAATGTATCATTCTCCCAAAATATTAAGAATAACGATTTCGGAATAGCATTGGCGGAGACTACACACGATTCTGAATTGTTACTAAATAATATGAAAACACGCGAGACATGTAGTAAAGCAGTAGGACACATTTTGTGGTGTCTGACGAGCAGCGCACTCTGTAACTGTGCGCAGATACTATGTAGCATTCTCCCAAAATATTAAGAATAACGATTTCGGAATAGCATTGGCGGAGACTACTCACGATTCTGAATTGGTGCTAAATAATATGAAAACACGCGAGACATGTAGTAAAGCAGTAGGACACATTTTGTGGTGTCTGACGAGCAGCGCACTCTGTAGGTGGGCGGAGGTACAATGTATCATTCTCCCAAAATATTAAGAATAACGATTTCGGAATAGCATTGGCGGAGACTACTCACGATTCTGAATTGGTGCTAAATAATATGAAAACACGCAAGACATGTAGTAAAGCAGTAGGACACATTTTGTGGTGTCTGACGAGCAGCGCACTCTGTAGGTGGGCGGAGGTACAATGTATCATTCTCCCAAAATATTAAGAATAACGATTTCGGAATAGCATTGGCGGAGACTACTCACGATTCTGAATTGGTGCTAAATAATATGAAAACACGCAAGACATGTAGTAAAGCAGTAGGACACATTTTGTGGTGTCTGACGAGCAGCGCACTCTGTAGGTGGGCGGAGATACAATGTATCATTCTCCCAAAATATTAAGAATAACGATTTCGGAATAGCATTGGCGGAGACTACACACGATTCTGAATTGTTACTAAATAATATGAAAACACGCGAGACATGTAGTAAAGCAGTAAGACACATTTTGTGGTGTCTGACGAGCAGCGCACTCTGTAGGTGGGCGGAGATACAATGTATCATTCTCCCAAAATATTAAGAATAACGATTTCGGAATAGCATTGGCGGAGACTACTCACGATTCTGAATTGGTGCTAAATAATATGAAAACACGCAAGACATGTAGTAAAGCAGTAGGACACATTTTGTGGTGTCTGACGAGCAGCGCACTCTGTAGGTGGGCGGAGGTACAGTGTATCATTCTCCCAAAATATTAAGAATAACGATTTCGGAATAGCATTGGCGGAGACTACACACGATTCTGAATTGTTACTAAATAATATGAAAACACGCGAGACATGTAGTAAAGCAGTAGGACACATTTTGTGGTGTCTGACGAGCAGCGCACTCTGTAGGTGGGCGGAGATACAATGTATCATTCTCCCAAGATATTAAGAATAACGATTTCGGAATAGCATTGGCGGAGACTACTCACGACTCTGAATTGGTGCTAAATAATATGAAAACACGCAAGACATGTAGTAAAGCAGTAGGACACATTTTGTGGTGTCTGACGAGCAGCGCCCTCTGTAACTGTGCGCAAATACTATGTATCATTCTCCCAAAATATTAAGAATAACGATTTCGGAATAGCATTGGCGTAGACTACTCACGATTCTGAATTGGTGCTAAATAATATGAAAACACGCGAGACATGTAGTAAAGCAGTAGGACACATTTTGTGGTGTCTGACGAGCAGCGCCCTCTGTAACTGTGCGCAGATACTATGTATCATTCTCCCAAAATATTAAGAATAACGATTTCGGAATAGCATTGGCGGAGACTACTCACGATTCTGAATTGGTGCTAAATAATATGAAAACACGCGAGACATGTAGTAAAGCAGTAGGACACATTTTGTGGTGTCTGACGAGCAGCGCCCTCTGTAACTGTGCGCAGATACTATGTATCATTCTCCCAAAATATTAAGAATAACGATTTCGGAATAGCATTGGCGTAGACTACTCACGATTCTGAATTGGTGCTAAATAATATGAAAACACGCAAGACATGTAGTAAAGCAGTAAGACACATTTTGTGGTGTCTGACGAGCAGCGCACTCTGTAGGTGGGCGGAGATACAATGTATCATTCTCCCAAAATATTAAGAATAACGATTTCGGAATAGCACTGGCGTAGACTACTCACGATTCTGAATTGTTGCTAAATAATATGAAAACACGCGAGACATGTAGTAAAGCAGTAGGACATATTTTGTGGTGTCTGACGAGCAGCGCACTCTGTAGGTGGGCGGAGATACAATGTATCATTCTCCGAAAATATTAAGAATAACGATTTCGGAATAGCATTGGCGGAGACTACTCACGATTCTGAATTGGTGCTAAATAATATGAAAACACGCAAGACATGTAGTAAAGCAGTAAGACACATTTTGTGGTGTCTGACGAGCAGCGCACTCTGTAGGTGGGCGGAGATACAATGTATCATTCTCCCAAAATATTAAGAATAACGATTTCGGAATAGCATTGGCGGAGACTACTCACGATTCTGAATTGTTGCTAAATAATATGAAAACACGCGAGACATGTAGTAAAGCAGTAAGACACATTTTGTGGTGTCTGACGAGCAGCGCCCTCTGTAACTGTGCGCAGATACTATGTATCATTCTCCCAAAATATTAAGAATAACGATTTCGGAATAGCATTGGCGGAGACTACACACGATTCTGAATTGTTGCTAAATAATATGAAAACACGCGAGACATGTAGTAAAGCAGTAAGACACATTTTGTGGTGTCTGACGAGCAGCGCCCTCTGTAACTGTGCGCAGATACTATGTATCATTCTCCCAAAATATTAAGAATAACGATTTCGGAATAGCATTGGCGTAGACTACTCACGATTCTGAATTGGTGCTAAATAATATGAAAACACGCAAGACATGTAGTAAAGCAGTAAGACACATTTTGTGGTGTCTGACGAGCAGCGCACTCTGTAGGTGGGCGGAGATACAATGTATCATTCTCCCAAAATATTAAGAATAACGATTTCGGAATAGCATTGGCGTAGACTACTCACGATTCTGAATTGTTGCTAAATAATATGAAAACACGCGAGACATGTAGTAAAGCAGTAGGACACATTTTGTGGTGTCTGACGAGCAGCGCACTCTGTAGGTGGGCGGAGATACAATGTATCATTCTCCGAAAATATTAAGAATAACGATTTCGGAATAGCATTGGCGGAGACTACTCACGATTCTGAATTGGTGCTAAATAATATGAAAACACGCAAGACATGTAGTAAAGCAGTAAGACACATTTTGTGGTGTCTGACGAGCAGCGCACTCTGTAGGTGGGCGGAGATACAATGTATCATTCTCCCAAAATATTAAGAATAACGATTTCGGAATAGCATTGGCGGGGACTACTCACGATTCTGAATTGTTGCTAAATAATATGAAAACACGCGAGACATGTAGTAAAGCAGTAAGACACATTTTGTGGTGTCTGACGAGCAGCGCCCTCTGTAACTGTGCGCAGATACTATGTATCATTCTCCCAAAATATTAAGAATAACGATTTCGGAATAGCATTGGCGGAGACTACACACGATTCTGAATTGTTGCTAAATAATATGAAAACACGCGAGACATGTAGTAAAGCAGTAAGACACATTTTGTGGTGTCTGACGAGCAGCGCCCTCTGTAACTGTGCGCAGATACTATGTATCATTCTCCCAAAATATTAAGAATAGCGATTTCGGAATAGCATTGGCGGAGACTACACACGATTCTGAATTGTTGCTAAATAATATGAAAACACGCGAGACATGTAGTAAAGCAGTAAGACACATTTTATGGTGTCTGACGAGCAGCGCCCTCTGTAACTGTGCGCAGATACTATGTATCATTCTCCCAAAATATTAAGAATAACGATTTCGGAATAGCATTGGCGGAGACTACACACGATTCTGAATTGTTGCTAAATAATATGAAAACACGCGAGACATGCAGTAAAGCAGTAAGACACATTTTGTGGTGTCTGACGAGCAGCGCCCTCTGTAACTGTGCGCAGATACTATGTATCATTCTCCCAAATTATTTAGCATAACGATTTCGGAATAGCATTGGCGGAGACTACACACGATTCTGAATTAATGCTAAATAATATGAAAACAAGCAAGACAAGTAGTAAAGCAATAGGACACATTTTTGTGGTGTGGGACGAGCAGCGCACTCTGTAGGTGGGCGGAGATTCAATGTATCATTCTCCCAAATTATTTAGCATAACGATTTCGGAATAGCATTGGCGGAGACTACTCACGATTCTGAATTGGTGCTAAATAATATGAAAACACGCAAGACATGTAGTAAAGCAGTAGGACACATTTTGTGGTGTCTGACGAGCAACGCACTCTGTAGGTGGGCGGAGATACAATGTATCATTCTCCCAAAATATTAAGAATAACGATTTCGGAATAGCATTGGCGGAGACTACTCACGATTCTGAATTGTTGCTAAATAATATGAAAACACGCGAGACATGTAGTAAAGCAGTAGGACACATTTTGTGGTGTCTGAAGAGCAGCGCCCTCTGTAACTGTGCGCAGATACTATGTATCATTCCCCCAAATAATTTAGCATAACCATTTCGGAATAGCATTGGCGGAGACTACACACGACTCTGAATTAATGCTAAATAATATGAAAACACGCAAGACATGTAGTAAAGCAGTAGGACACATTTTGTGGTGTCTGACGAGCAGCGCACTCTGTAGGTGGGCGGAGATACAATGTATCATTCTCCCTAAATATTAAGAATAACGATTTCGGAATAGCATTGGCGGAGACTACTCACGACTCTGAATTGGTGCTAAATAATATGAAAACACGCAAGACATGTAGTAAAGCAGTAGGACACATTTTGTGGTGTCTGACGAGCAGCGCACTCTGTAGGTGGGCGGAGATACAATGTATCATTCTCCCAAAATATTAAGAATAACGATTTCGGAATAGCATTGGCGGAGACTCCACACGATTCTGAATTGTTGCTAAATAATATGAAAACACGCGAGACATGTTGTAAAGCAGTAAGACACATTTTGTGGTGTCTGACGAGCAGCGCACTCTGTAGGTGGGCGGAGATACAATGTATCATTCTCCCAAAATATTAAGAATAACGATTTCGGAATAGCATTGGCGGAGACTACTCACGATTCTGAATTGGTGCTAAATAATATGAAAACACGCGAGACATGTAGTAAAGCAGTAAGACACATTTTGTGGTGTCTGACGAGCAGCGCACTCTGTAGGTGGGCGGAGATACAATGTATCATTCTCCCAAAATATTAAGAATAACGATTTCGGAATAGCATTGGCGGAGACTACTCACGATTCTGAATTGTTGCTAAATAATATGAAAACACGCGAGACATGTAGTAAAGCAGTAGGACACATTTTGTGGTGTCTGAAGAGCAGCGCCCTCTGTAACTGTGCGCAGATACTATGTATCATTCCCCCAAATAATTTAGCATAACCATTTCGGAATAGCATTGGCGGAGACTACACACGACTCTGAATTAATGCTAAATAATATGAAAACACGCAAGACATGTAGTAAAGCAGTAGGACACATTTTGTGGTGTCTGACGAGCAGCGCACTCTGTAGGTGGGCGGAGATACAATGTATCATTCTCCCTAAATATTAAGAATAACGATTTCGGAATAGCATTGGCGGAGACTACTCACGACTCTGAATTGGTGCTAAATAATATGAAAACACGCAAGACATGTAGTAAAGCAGTAGGACACATTTTGTGGTGTCTGACGAGCAGCGCACTCTGTAGGTGGGCGGAGATACAATGTATCATTCTCCCAAAATATTAAGAATAACGATTTCGGAATAGCATTGGCGGAGACTCCACACGATTCTGAATTGTTGCTAAATAATATGAAAACACGCGAGACATGTAGTAAAGCAGTAAGACACATTTTGTGGTGTCTGACGAGCAGCGCACTCTGTAGGTGGGCGGAGATACAATGTATCATTCTCCCAAAATATTAAGAATAACGATTTCGGAATAGCATTGGCGGAGACTACTCACGATTCTGAATTGGTGCTAAATAATATGAAAACACGCAAGACATGTAGTAAAGCAGTAGGACACATTTTGTGGTGTCTGACGAGCAGCGCACTCTGTAGGTGGGCGGAGGTACAATGTATCATTCTCCCAAAATATTAAGAATAACGATTTCGGAATAGCATTGGCGGAGACTACTCACGATTCTGAATTGGTGCTAAATAATATGAAAACACGCAAGACATGTAGTAAAGCAGTAGGACACATTTTGTGGTGTCTGACGAGCAGCGCACTCTGTATGTGGGCGGAGGTACAATGTATCATTCTCCCAAAATATTAAGAATAACGATTTCGGAATAGCATTGGCGGAGACTACTCACGATTCTGAATTGGTGCTAAATAATATGAAAACACGCAAGACATGTAGTAAAGCAGTAGGACACATTTTGTGGTGTCTGACGAGCAGCGCACTCTGTAGGTGGGCGGAGGTACAATGTATCATTCTCCCAAAATATTAAGAATAACGATTTCGGAATAGCATTGGCGGAGACTACTCACGATTCTGAATTGGTGCTAAATAATATGAAAACACGCGAGACATGTAGTAAAGCAGTAGGACACATTTTGTGGTGTCTGACGAGCAGCGCACTCTGTAGGTGGGCGGAGATACAATGTATCATTCTCCCAAAATATTAAGAATAACGATTTCGGAATAGCATTGGCGGAGACTACTCACGATTCTGAATTGGTGCTAAATAATATGAAAACACGCGAGACATGTAGTAAAGCAGTAGGACACATTTTGTGGTGTCTGACGAGCAGCGCCCTCTGTAACTGTGCGCAGATACTATGTATCATTCTCCCAAAATATTAAGAATAACGATTTCGGAATAGCATTGGCGGAGACTACTCACGATTCTGAATTGGTGCTAAATAATATGAAAACACGCGAGACATGTAGTAAAGCAGTAGGACACATTTTGTGGTGTCTGACGAGCAGCGCACTCTGTAGGTGGGCGGAGGTACAATGTATCATTCTCCCAAAATATTAAGAATAACGATTTCGGAATAGCATTGGCGGAGACTACTCACGATTCTGAATTGGTGCTAAATAATATGAAAACACGCAAGACATGTAGTAAAGCAGTAGGACACATTTTGTGGTGTCTGACGAGCAGCGCACTCTGTAGGTGGGCGGAGGTACAATGTATCATTCTCCCAAAATATTAAGAATAACGATTTCGGAATAGCATTGGCGGAGACTACTCACGATTCTGAATTGGTGCTAAATAATATGAAAACACGCAAGACATGTAGTAAAGCAGTAGGACACATTTTGTGGTGTCTGACGAGCAGCGCACTCTGTAGGTGGGCGGAGATACAATGTATCATTCTCCCAAAATATTAAGAATAACGATTTCGGAATAGCATTGGCGGAGACTACACACGATTCTGAATTGTTACTAAATAATATGAAAACACGCGAGACATGTATTAAAGCAGTAAGACACATTTTGTGGTGTCTGACGAGCAGCGCACTCTGTAGGTGGGCGGAGATACAATGTATCATTCTCCCAAAATATTAAGAATAACGATTTCGGAATAGCATTGGCGGAGACTACTCACGATTCTGAATTGGTGCTAAATAATATGAAAACACGCAAGACATGTAGTAAAGCAGTAGGACACATTTTGTGGTGTCTGACGAGCAGCGCACTCTGTAGGTGGGCGGAGGTACAATGTATCATTCTCCCAAAATATTAAGAATAACGATTTCGGAATAGCATTGGCGGAGACTACTCACGATTCTGAATTGTTACTAAATAATATGAAAACACGCGAGACATGTAGTAAAGCAGTAGGACACATTTTGTGGTGTCTGACGAGCAGCGCACTCTGTAGGTGGGCGGAGGTACAATGTATCATTCTCCCAAGATATTAAGAATAACGATTTCGGAATAGCATTGGCGGAGACTACTCACGACTCTGAATTGGTGCTAAATAATATGAAAACACGCAAGACATGTAGTAAAGCAGTAGGACACATTTTGTGGTGTCTGACGAGCAGCGCACTCTGTAGGTGGGCGGAGGTACAATGTATCATTCTCCCAAAATATTAAGAATAACGATTTCGGAATAGCATTGGCGGAGACTACTCACGATTCTGAATTGGTGCTAAATAATATGAAAACACGCGAGACATGTAGTAAAGCAGTAGGACACATTTTGTGGTGTCTGACGAGCAGCGCACTCTGTAGGTGGGCGGAGATACAATGTATCATTCTCCCAAAATATTAAGAATAACGATTTCGGAATAGCATTGGCGGAGACTACTCACGATTCTGAATTGGTGCTAAATAATATGAAAACACGCGAGACATGTAGTAAAGCAGTAGGACACATTTTGTGGTGTCTGACGAGCAGCGCCCTCTGTAACTGTGCGCAGATACTATGTATCATTCTCCCAAAATATTAAGAATAACGATTTCGGAATAGCATTGGCGGAGACTACTCACGATTCTGAATTGGTGCTAAATAATATGAAAACACGCGAGACATGTAGTAAAGCAGTAGGACACATTTTGTGGTGTCTGACGAGCAGCGCCCTCTGTAACTGTGCGCAGATACTATGTATCATTCTCCCAAAATATTAAGAATAACGATTTCGGAATAGCATTGGCGTAGACTACTCACGATTCTGAATTGGTGCTAAATAATATGAAAACACGCAAGACATGTAGTAAAGCAGTAAGACACATTTTGTGGTGTCTGACGAGCAGCGCACTCTGTAGGTGGGCGGAGATACAATGTATCATTCTCCCAAAATATTAAGAATAACGATTTCGGAATAGCATTGGCGTAGACTACTCACGATTCTGAATTGTTGCTAAATAATATGAAAACACACGAGACATGTAGTAAAGCAGTAGGACACATTTTGTGGTGTCTGACGAGCAGCGCACTCTGTAGGTGGGCGGAGATACAATGTATCATTCTCCCAAAATATTAAGAATAACGATTTCGGAATAGCATTGGCGGAGACTACTCACGATTCTGAATTGGTGCTAAATAATATGAAAACACGCAAGACATGTAGTAAAGCAGTAAGACACATTTTGTGGTGTCTGACGAGCAGCGCACTCTGTAGGTGGGCGGAGATACAATGTATCATTCTCCCAAAATATTAAGAATAACGATTTCGGAATAGCATTGGCGGAGACTACTCACGATTCTGAATTGTTGCTAAATAATATGAAAACACGCGAGACATGTAGTAAAGCAGTAAGACACATTTTGTGGTGTCTGACGAGCAGCGCCCTCTGTAACTGTGCGCAGATACTATGTATCATTCTCCCAAAATATTAAGAATAACGATTTCGGAATAGCATTGGCGGAGACTACACACGATTCTGAATTGTTGCTAAATAATATGAAAACACGCGAGACATGTAGTAAAGCAGTAAGACACATTTTGTGGTGTCTGACGAGCAGCGCCCTCTGTAACTGTGCGCAGATACTATGTATCATTCTCCCAAAATATTAAGAATAACGATTTCGGAATAGCATTGGCGGAGACTACACACGATTCTGAATTGTTGCTAAATAATATGAAAACACGCGAGACATGTAGTAAAGCAGTAAGACACATTTTATGGTGATAGACGAGCAGCGCCCTCTGTAACTGTGCGCAGATACTATGTATCATTCTCCCAAAATATTAAGAATAACGATTTCGGAATAGCATTGGCGGAGACTACACACGATTCTGAATTGTTGCTAAATAATATGAAAACACGCGAGACATGTAGTAAAGCAGTAAGACACATTTTGTGGTGTCTGACGAGCAGCGCCCTCTGTAACTGTGCGCAGATACTATGTATCATTCTCCCAAATTATTTAGCATAACGATTTCGGAATAGCATTGGCGGAGACTACACACGATTCTGAATTAATGCTAAATAATATGAAAACAAGCAAGACAAGTAGTAAAGCAATAGGACACATTTTTGTGGTGTGGGACGAGCAGCGCACTCTGTAGGTGGGCGGAGATTCAATGTATCATTCTCCCAAATTATTTAGCATAACGATTTCGGAATAGCATTGGCGGAGACTACTCACGATTCTGAATTGGTGCTAAATAATATGAAAACACGCAAGACATGTAGTAAAGCAGTAGGACACATTTTGTGGTGTCTGACGAGCAACGCACTCTGTAGGTGGGCGGAGATACAATGTATCATTCTCCCAAAATATTAAGAATAACGATTTCGGAATAGCATTGGCGGAGACTACACACGATTCTGAATTGTTACTAAATAATACGAAAACACGCGAGACATGTAGTAAAGCAGTAAGACACATTTTGTGGTGTCTGACGAGCAGCGCACTCTGTAGGTGGGCGGAGATACAATGTATCATTCTCCCAAAATATTAAGAATAACGATTTCGGAATAGCATTGGCGGAGACTACTCACGATTCTGAATTGGTGCTAAATAATATGAAAACACGCAAGACATGTAGTAAAGCAGTAGGACACATTTTGTGGTGTCTGACGAGCAGCGCACTCTGTAGGTGGGCGGAGGTACAATGTATCATTCTCCCAAAATATTAAGAATAACGATTTCGGAATAGCATTGGCGGAGACTACTCACGATTCTGAATTGGTGCTAAATAATATGAAAACACGCAAGACATGTAGTAAAGCAGTAGGACACATTTTGTGGTGCCTGACGAGCAGCGCACTCTGTAGGTGGGCGGAGATACTATGTATCATTCTCCCAAAATATTAAGAATAACGATTTCGGAATAGCATTGGCGGAGACTACTCACGATTCGGAATTGTTGCTAAATAATATGAAAACACGCGAGACATGTAGTAAAGCAGTAGGACACATTTTGTGGTGTCTGAAGAGCAGCGCCCTCTGTAACTGTGCGCAGATACTATGTATCATTCCCCCAAATAATTTAGCATAACCATTTCGGAATAGCATTGGCGGAGACTACACACGACTCTGAATTAATGCTAAATAATATGAAAACACGCAAGACATGTAGTAAAGCAGTAGGACACATTTTGTGGTGTCTGACGAGCAGCGCACTCTGTAGGTGGGCGGAGATACAATGTATCATTCTCCCTAAATATTAAGAATAACGATTTCGGAATAGCATTGGCGGAGACTACTCACGACTCTGAATTGGTGCTAAATAATATGAAAACACGCAAGACATGTAGTAAAGCAGTAGGACACATTTTGTGGTGTCTGACGAGCAGCGCACTCTGTAGGTGGGCGGAGATACTATGTATCATTCTCCCAAAATATTAAGAATAACGATTTCGGAATAGCATTGGCGGAGACTACTCACGATTCTGAATTGGTGCTAAATAATATGAAAACACGCAAGACATGTAGTAAAGCAGTAGGACACATTTTGTGGTGTCTGACGAGCAGCGCACTCTGTAGGTGGGCGGAGATACAATGTATCATTCTCCCAAAATATTAAGAATAACGATTTCGGAATAGCATTGGCGGAGACTCCACACGATTCTGAATTGTTGCTAAATAATATGAAAACACGCGAGACATGTAGTAAAGCAGTAAGACACATTTTGTGGTGTCTGACGAGCAGCGCACTCTGTAGGTGGGCGGAGATACAATGTATCATTCTCCCAAAATATTAAGAATAACGATTTCGGAATAGCATTGGCGGAGACTACTCACGATTCTGAATTGGTGCTAAATAATATGAAAACACGCAAGACATGTAGTAAAGCAGTAGGACACATTTTGTGGTGTCTGACGAGCAGCGCACTCTGTAGGTGGGCGGAGGTACAATGTATCATTCTCCCAAAATATTAAGAATAACGATTTCGGAATAGCATTGGCGGAGACTACTCACGATTCTGAATTGGTGCTAAATAATATGAAAACACGCAAGACATGTAGTAAAGCAGTAGGACACATTTTGTGGTGTCTGACGAGCAGCGCACTCTGTAGGTGGGCGGAGGTACAATGTATCATTCTCCCAAAATATTAAGAATAACGATTTCGGAATAGCATTGGCGGAGACTACTCACGATTCTGAATTGGTGCTAAATAATATGAAAACACGCAAGACATGTAGTAAAGCAGTAGGACACATTTTGTGGTGTCTGACGAGCAGCGCACTCTGTAGGTGGGCGGAGATACAATGTATCATTCTCCCAAAATATTAAGAATAACGATTTCGGAATAGCATTGGCGGAGACTACACACGATTCTGAATTGTTACTAAATAATATGAAAACACGCGAGACATGTAGTAAAGCAGTAAGACACATTTTGTGGTGTCTGACGAGCAGCGCACTCTGTAGGTGGGCGGAGGTACAATGTATCATTCTCCCAAAATATTAAGAATAACGATTTCGGAATAGCATTGGCGGAGACTACTCACGATTCTGAATTGGTGCTAAATAATATGAAAACACGCAAGACATGTAGTAAAGCAGTAGGACACATTTTGTGGTGTCTGACGAGCAGCGCACTCTGTAGGTGGGCGGAGATACAATGTATCATTCTCCCAAAATATTAAGAATAACGATTTCGGAATAGCATTGGCGGAGATTACTCACGATTCTGAATTGTTGCTAAATAGTATGAAAACACGCAAGACATGTAGTAAAGCAGTAAGACACATTTTGTGGTGTCTGACGAGCAGCGCCCTCTGTAACTGTGCGCAGATACTATGTATCATTCCCCCAAATAATTTAGCATAACCATTTCGGAATAGCATTGGCGGAGACTACACACGATTCTGAATTAATGCTAAATAATATGAAAACACGCAAGACATGTAGTAAAGCAGTAGGACACATTTTGTGGTGTCTGACGAGCAGCGCACTCTGTAGGTGGGCGGAGATACAATGTATCATTCTCCCAAAATATTAAGAATAACGATTTCGGAATAGCATTGGCGGAGACTCCACACGATTCTGAATTGTTGCTAAATAATATGAAAACACGCGAGACATGTAGTAAAGCAGTAAGACACATTTTGTAGTGTCTGACGAGCAGCGCACTCTGTAGGTGGGCGGAGATACAATTTATCATTCTCCCAAAATATTAAGAATAACAATTTCGGAATAGCATTGGCGGAGACTACTCACGATTCTGAATTGGTGCTAAATAATATGAAAACACGCAAGACATGTAGTAAAGCAGTAGGACACATTTTGTGGTGTCTGACGAGCAGCGCACTCTGTAGGTGGGCGGAGATACAATGTATCATTCTCCCAAAATATTAAGAATAACGATTTCGGAATAGCATTGCCGGAGACTACTCACGACTCTGAATTGGTGCTAAATAATATGAAAATACGCAAGACATGTAGTAAAGCAGTAGGACACATTTTGTGGTGTCTGACGAGCAGCGCACTCTGTAGGTGGGCGGAGATACTATGTATCATTCTCCCAAAATATTAAGAATAACGATTTCGGAATAGCATTGGCGGAGACTACTCACGATTCTGAATTGTTGCTAAATAATATGAAAACACGCGAGACATGTAGTAAAGCAGTAAGACACATTTTGTGGTGTCTGACGAGCAGCGCACTCTGTAGGTGGGCGGAGATACAATGTATCATTCTCCCAAAATATTAAGAATAACGATTTCGGAATAGCATTGGCGGAGACTACACACGATTCTGAATTGTTGCTAAATAATATGAAAACACGCGAGACATGTAGTAAAGCAGTAGGACACATTTTGTGGTGTCTGAAGAGCAGCGCCCTCTGTAACTGTGCGCAGATACTATGTATCATTCCCCCAAATAATTTAGCATAACCATTTCGGAATAGCATTGGCGGAGACTACACACGATTCTGAATTAATGCTAAATAATATGAAAACACGCAAGACATGTAGTAAAGCAGTAGGACACATATTGTGGTGTGGGACGAGCAGCGCACTCTGTAGGTGGGCGCAGACACTATGTTTCATTCTCCCAAAGTATTAAGAATATCGATTTCGGAATAGCATTGGCGGAGACTACACACGATTCTGAATTAATGCTAAATAATATGAAAACAAGCAAGACATGTAGTAAAGCAGTAGGACACATTTTGTGGTGTCTGACGAGCAGCGCACTATGTAGGTGGGCGGAGATACAATGTATCATTCTCCCAGAATGTTAAGAATAACGATTTCGGAATAGCATTGGCGGAGACTACTCACGATTCTGAATTGGTGCTAAATAATATGAAAACACGCAAGACATGTAGTAAAGCAGTAGGACACATTTTATGGTGTCTGACGAGCAGCGCCCTCTGTAACTGTGCGCAGATACTATGTATCATTCTCCCAAAATATTAAGAATAACGATTTCGGAATAGCATTGGCGGAGACTACACACGATTCTGAATTGTTGCTAAATAATATGAAAACACGCGAGACATGTAGTAAAGCAGTAAGACACATTTTGTGGTGTCTGACGAGCAGCGCACTCTGTAGGTGGGCGGAGATACCATGTATCATTCTCCCAGAATGTTAAGAATAACGATTTCGGAATAGCATTGGCGGAGACTACTCACGATTCTGAATTGGTGCTAAATAATATGAAAACACGCGAGACATGTAGTAAAGCAGTAGGACTAATTTTGTGGTGTCTGACGAGCAGCGCCCTCTGTAACTGTGCGCAGATACTATGTATCATTCTCCCAAAATATTAAGAATAACGATTTCGGAATAGCATTGGCGGAGACTACACACGATTCTGAATTGTTGCTAAATAATATGAAAACACGCGAGACATGTAGTAAAGCAGTAAGACACATTTTGTGGTGTCTGACGAGCAGCGCCATCTGTAACTGTGCGCAGATACTATGTATCATTCTTCCAAAATATTAAGAATAACGATTTCGGAATAGCATTGGCGTAGACTACTCACGATTCTGAATTGTTGCTAAATAATATGAAAACACGCGAGACATGTAGTAAAGCAGTAGGACACATTTTGTGGTGTCTGACGAGCAGCGCACTCTGTAGGTGGGCGGAGATACAATGTATCATTCTCCGAAAATATTAAGAATAACGATTTCGGAATAGCATTGGCGGAGACTACTCACGATTCTGAATTGGTGCTAAATAATATGAAAACACGCAAGACATGTAGTAAAGCAGTAGGACACATTTTGTGGTGTCTGACGAGCAGCGCCCTCTGTAACTGTGCGCAGATACTATGTATCATTCTCCCAAAATATTAAGAATAACGATTTCGGAATAGCATTGGCGGAGATTACTCACGATTCTGAATTGGTGCTAAATAATATGAAAACACGCAAGACATGTAGTAAAGCAGTAGGACACATTTTGTGGTGTCTGACGAGCAGCGCACTCTGTAGGTGGGCGGAGATACTATGTATCATTCTCCCAAAATATTAAGAATAACGATTTCGGAATAGCATTGGCGGAGACTACACACGATTCTGAATTGTTGCTAAATAATATGAAAACACGCGAGACATGTAGTAAAGCAGTAAGACACATTTTGTGGTGTCTGACGAGCAGCGCACTCTGTAGGTGGGCGGAGATACAATGTATCATTCTCCCAAAATATTAAGAATAACGATTTCGGAATAGCATTGGCGGAGACTACTCACGATTCTGAATTGGTGCTAAATAATATGAAAACACGCAAGACATGTAGTAAAGCAGTAGGACACATTTTGTGGTGTCTGACGAGCAGCGCACTCTGTAGGTGGGCGGAGATACTATGTATCATTCTCCCAAAATATTAAGAATAACGATTTCGGAATAGCATTGGCGGAGACTACTCACGATTCTGAATTGTTGCTAAATAATATGAAAACACGCGAGACATGTAGTAAAGCAGTAGGACACATTTTGTGGTGTCTGAAGAGCAGCGCCCTCTGTAACTGTGCGCAGATACTATGTATCATTCCCCCAAATAATTTAGCATAACCATTTCGGAATAGCATTGGCGGAGACTACACACGACTCTGAATTAATGCTAAATAATATGAAAACACGCAAGACATGTAGTAAAGCAGTAGGACACATTTTGTGGTGTCTGACGAGCAGCGCACTCTGTAGGTGGGCGGAGATACAATGTATCATTCTCCCTAAATATTAAGAATAACGATTTCGGAATAGCATTGGCGGAGACTACTCACGACTCTGAATTGGTGCTAAATAATATGAAAACACGCAAGACATGTAGTAAAGCAGTAGGACACATTTTGTGGTGTCTGACGAGCAGCGCACTCTGTAGGTGGGCGGAGATACTATGTATCATTCTCCCAAAATATTAAGAATAACGATTTCGGAATAGCATTGGCGGAGACTACTCACGATTCTGAATTGGTGCTAAATAATATGAAAACACGCAAGACATGTAGTAAAGCAGTAGGACACATTTTGTGGTGTCTGACGAGCAGCGCACTCTGTAGGTGGGCGGAGATACAATGTATCATTCTCCCAAAATATTAAGAATAACGATTTCGGAATAGCATTGGCGGAGACTACTCACGACTCTGAATTGGTGCTAAATAATATGAAAACACGCAAGACATGTAGTAAAGCAGTAGGACACATTTTGTGGTGTCTGACGAGCAGCGCACTCTGTAGGTGGGCGGAGATACAATGTATCATTCTCCCAAAATATTAAGAATAACGATTTCGGAATAGCATTGGCGGAGACTACTCACGATTCTGAATTGGTGCTAAATAATATGAAAACACGCAAGACATGTAGTAAAGCAGTAAGACACATTTTGTGGAGTCTGACGAGCAGCGCACTCTGTAGGTGGGCGGAGATACAATGTATCATTCTCCCAAAATATTAAGAATAACGATTTCGGAATAGCATTGGCGGAGACTACTCACGATTCTGAATTGTTGCTAAATAATATGAAAACACGCGAGACATGTAGTAAAGCAGTAGGACACATTTTGTGGTGTCTGACGAGCAGCGCCCTCTCTAACTGTGCGCAGATACTATGTATCATTCTCCCAAAATATTAAGAATAACGATTTCGGAATAGCATTGGCGGAGACTACACACGATTCTGAATTGTTGCTAAATAATATGAAAACACGCGAGACATGTAGTAAAGCAGTAAGACACATTTTGTGGTGTCTGACGAGCAGCGCCCTCTGTAACTGTGCGCAGATACTATGTATCATTCTCCCAAAATATTAAGAATAACGATTTCGGAATAGCATTGGCGGAGACTACGCACGATTCTGAATTGTTGCTAAATAATATGAAAACACGCGAGACATGTAGTAAAGCAGTAAGACACATTTTGTGGTGTCTGACGAGCAGCGCCCTCTGTAACTGTGCGCAGATACTATGTATCATTCTCCCAAATTATTTAGCATAACGATTTCGGAATAGCATTGGCGGAGACTACACACGATTCTGAATTAATGCTAAATAATATGAAAACAAGCAAGACAAGTAGTAAAGCAGTAGGACACACTTTGTGGTGTGGGACGAGCAGCGCACTCTGTAGGTGGGCGGAGATTCAATGTATCATTCTCCCAAATTATTTAGCATAACGATTTCGGAATAGCATTGGCGGAGACTACTCACGATTCTGAATTGGTGCTAAATAATATGAAAACACGCAAGACATGTAGTAAAGCAGTAAGACACATTTTGTGGTGTCTGACGAGCAGCGCACTCTGTAGGTGGGCGGAGATACACTGTATCATTCTCCCAAAATATTAAGAATAACGATTTCGGAATAGCATTGGCGGAGACTACTCACGATTCTGAATTGGTGCTAAATAATATGAAAACACGCAATACATGTAGTAAAGCAGTAGGACACATTTTGTGGTGTCTGACGAGCAGCGCACTCTGTAGGTGGGCGGAGATACAATGTATCATTCTCCCTAAATATTAAGAATAACGATTTTGGAATAGCATTGGCGGAGACTACACACGATTCTGAATTGTTACTAAATAATACGAAAACACGCGAGACATGTAGTAAAGCAGTAAGACACATTTTGTGGTGTCTGACGAGCAGCGCACTCTGTAGGTGGGCGGAGATACAATGTATCATTCTCCCAAAATATTAAGAATAACGATTTCGGAATAGCATTGGCGGAGACTACTCACGATTCTGAATTGGTGCTAAATAATATGAAAACACGCAAGACATGTAGTAAAGCAGTAGGACACATTTTGTGGTGTCTGACGAGCAGCGCACTCTGTAGGTGGGCGGAGATACTATGTATCATTCTCCCAAAATATTAAGAATAACGATTTCGGAATAGCATTGGCGAAGACTACTCACGATTCTGAATTGTTGCTAAATAATATGAAAACACGCGAGACATGTAGTAAAGCAGTAGGACACATTTTGTGGTGTCTGAAGAGCAGCGCCCTCTGTAACTGTGCGCAGATACTATGTATCATTCCCCCAAATAATTAAGCATAACCATTTCGGAATAGCATTGGCGGAGACTACACACGACTCTGAATTAATGCTAAATAATATGAAAACACGCAAGACATGTAGTAAAGCAGTAGGACACACTTTGTGGTGTGGGACGAGCAGCGCACTCTGTAGGTGGGCGGAGATTCAATGTATCATTCTCCCAAATTATTTAGCATAACGATTTCGGAATAGCATTGGCGGAGACTACTCACGATTCTGAATTGGTGCTAAATAATATGAAAACACGCAAGACATGTAGTAAAGCAGTAAGACACATTTTGTGGTGTCTGACGAGCAGCGCACTCTGTAGGTGGGCGGAGATACACTGTATCATTCTCCCAAAATATTAAGAATAACGATTTCGGAATAGCATTGGCGGAGACTACTCACGATTCTGAATTGGTGCTAAATAATATGAAAACACGCAAGACATGTAGTAAAGCAGTAGGACACATTTTGTGGTGTCTGACGAGCAGCGCACTCTGTAGGTGGGCGGAGATACACTGTATCATTCTCCCAAAATATTAAGAATAACGATTTCGGAATAGCATTGGCGGAGACTACTCACGATTCTGAATTGGTGCTAAATAATATGAAAACACGCAAGACATGTAGTAAAGCAGTAGGACACATTTTGTGGTGTCTGACGAGCAGCGCACTCTGTAGGTGGGCGGAGATACTATGTATCATTCTCCCTAAATATTAAGAATAACGATTTCGGAATAGCATTGGCGGAGACTACACACGATTCTGAATTGTTGCTAAATAATATGAAAACACGCGAGACATGTAGTAAAGCAGTAAGACACATTTTGTGGTGTCTGACGAGCAGCGCACTCTGTAGGTGGGCAGAGATACAATGTATCATTCTCCCAAAATATTAAGAATAACGATTTCAGAATAGCACTGGCGGAGACTACTCACGATTCTGAATTGGTGCTAAATAATATGAAAACACGCAAGACATGTAGTAAAGCAGTAGGACACATTTTGTGGTGTCTGACGAGCAGCGCACTCTGTAAGTGGGCGGAGATACAATGTATCATTCTCCCAAAATATTAAGAATAACGATTTCGGAATAGCATTGGCGGAGATTACTCACGACTCTGAATTGGTGCTAAATAATATGAAAACACGCAAGACATGTAGTAAAGCAGTAGGACACATTTTGTGGTGTCTGACGAGCAGCGCACTCTGTAGGTGGGCGGAGATACTATGTATCATTCTCCCAAAATATTAAGAATAACGATTTCGGAATAGCATTGGCGGAGACTACTCACGATTCTGAATTGGTGCTAAATAATATGAAAACACGCAAGACATGTAGTAAAGCAGTAGGACACATTTTGTGGTGTCTGACGAGCAGCGCACTCTGTAAGTGGGCGGAGATACAATGTATCATTCTCCCAAAATATTAAGAATAACGATTTCGGAATAGCATTGGCGGAGACTACTCACGACTCTGAATTGGTGCTAAATAATATGAAAACACGCAAGACATGTAGTAAAGCAGTAGGACACATTTTGTGGTGTCTGACGAGCAGCGCACTCTGTAGGTGGGCGGAGATACAATGTATCATTCTCCCAAAATATTAAGAATAACGATTTCGGAATAGCATTGGCGGAGATTACTCACGATTCTGAATTGGTGCTAAATAATATGAAAACACGCAAGACATGTAGTAAAGCAGTAGGACACATATTGTGGTGTCTGACGAGCAGCGCACTCTGTAGGTGGGCGGAGATACTATGTATCATTCTCCCAAAATATTAAGAATAACGATTTCGGAATAGCATTGGCGGAGACTACTCACGATTCTGAATTGGTGCTAAATAATATGAAAACACGCAAGACATGTAGTAAAGCAGTAGGACACATATTGTGGTGTCTGACGAGCAGCGCACTCTGTAGGTGGGCGGAGATACTATGTATCATTCTCCCAAAATATTAAGAATAACGATTTCGGAATAGCATTGGCGGAGACTACACACGATTCTGAATTGTTGCTAAATAATATGAAAACACGCGAGACATGTAGTAAAGCAGTAAGACACATTTTGTGGTGTCTGACGAGCAGCGCACTCTGTAGGTGGGCGGAGATACTATGTATCATTCTCCCAAAATATTAAGAATAACGATTTCGGAATAGCATTGGCGGAGACTACTCACGATTCTGAATTGGTGCTAAATAATATGAAAACACGCAAGACATGTAGTAAAGCAGTAGGACACATTTTGTGGTGTCTGACGAGCAGCGCACTCTGTAGGTGGGCGGAGATACTATGTATAATTCTCCCAAAATATTAAGAATAACGATTTCGGAATAGCATTGGCGGAGACTACTCACGATTCTGAATTGGTGCTAAATAATATGAAAACACGCAAGACATGTAGTAAAGCAGTAGGACACATTTTGTGGTGTCTGACGAGCAGCGCACTCTGTAGGTGGGCGGAGATACTATGTATCATTCTCCCAAAATATTAAGAATAACGATTTCGGAATAGCATTGGCGGAGACTACTCACGATTCTGAATTGGTGCTAAATAATATGAAAACACGCAAGACATGTAGTAAAGCAGTAGGACACATTTTGTGGTGTCTGACGAGCAGCGCACTCTGTAGGTGGGCGGAGATACAATGTATCATTCTCCCAAAATATTAAGAATAACGATTTCGGAATAGCATTGGCGGAGACTACTCACGACTCTGAATTGGTGCTAAATAATATGAAAACACGCAAGACATGTAGTAAAGCAGTAGGACACATTTTGTGGTGTCTGACGAGCAGCGCACTCTGTAGGTGGGCGGAGATACTATGTATCATTCTCCCAAAATATTAAGAATAACGATTTCGGAATAGCATTGGCGGAGACTACTCACGATTCTGAATTGGTGCTAAATAATATGAAAACACGCAAGACATGTAGTAAAGCAGTAGGACACATTTTGTGGTGTCTGACGAGCAGCGCACTCTGTAAGTGGGCGGAGATACAATGTATCATTCTCCCAAAATATTAAGAATAACGATTTCAGAATAGCATTGGCGGAGACTACTCACGATTCTGAATTGGTGCTAAATAATATGAAAACACGCAAGACATGTAGTAAAGCAGTAGGACACATTTTGTGGTGTCTGACGAGCAGCGCCCTCTGTAACTGTGCGCAGATACTATGTATCATTCTCCCAAAATATTAAGAATAACGATTTCGGAATAGCATTGGCGGAGACTACACACGACTCTGAATTAATGCTAAATAATATGAAAACACGCAAGACATGTAGTAAAGCAGTAGGACACATTTTGTGGTGTCTGACGAGCAGCGCACTCTGTAGGTGGGCGGAGATACAATGTATCATTCTCCCTAAATACAGGGCGTTTCAAAAAGAAAGAGCAGATTTCAAACATTTATTTCTCAAAAACTACAAATGATAGAGACACAATTCAAACGTTTCTTGTCAGAGAAAGGTTGAAAGTTTTTCAATGGTCCGCGCAGAAGTTCCATGCAAATCCGCAGTGGCGCTGGCGTTTGTTTGTAGGAAAATGGCGACGACACCACAGGAACGATCATTTTGTGTGCTGCAATTTGCAAAGTTAGAGTCCATTGTTGGTGTGCAACGTGCATTCCGCCGTCAATTCAACAAACAGCCGCCTCGTCATAAGCAAATTTATGAGTGGCATCACAGATTCGTAGAAGATGGTTGCATCTGCAAGCGAAAAAGCACGGGTCGTCCACGCACATCGGATGAAAATGTCGAGCGTGTCCGTGCAGCTTACGAAAGGAGCCCTAGAAAATCCACGACACGGGCAAGTCACGAACTAAACATGTCTAAAACAACGGTATGGCGCGTTCTGAGTAAGCGTCTGCACATGAAGCCGTACAAACTGCAGTTATTGCAAGCATTGCGTCCTGACGACCACAACAAAAGGTTCGAATTTTCAACTGCAATTCTACAGGACATGGAAGAGGACAATTTTGCCGAACGATTAATTTTTTCAGATGAATCAACGTTTCACATTTCTGGTAAAGTTAATCGGCATAACGTACGAATTTGGGCGAGTGAAACTCCGAGGGACGTTATTCAACATGAAAGAGACTCACCAAAGGTTAACGTCTTTTGTGCAATTTCGGTAAACAAAGTTTATGGACCTTTCTTTTTCATGGAGAAAACTATCACAGGAACCATTTACCTGGACATGTTAGAAAACTGGCTATTTCCTCAACTTCAGGAAGATTCAAATCACTTCATCTTCATGCAAGATGGCGCCCCACCACACTTCTCTGAACCTGTACGACGGTACCTAAATAACACCATTCCAGGACGGTGGATTGGAAGAGCAGGAGCACAAGATCAATGTCATCGTCTGTGGCCTCCCAGGTCACCAGACCTTACTCCCTGCGATTTTTATTTGTGGGGGTACATAAAGGACTGTGTTTATGTCCCACCTATGCCCGCTACTCTTCAAGAGGTACGACATCGAATTGTTGCGGCCGTGAATTCGGTAACTAAAGACCAGTTGCGTCGTGTGTGGCAAGAAATGAGATACCGGTTTGATATTTGTCGTGTAACAAATGGTGCTCATATTGAGGTACAGTTTTGATATTTGTTGTGTAACATTTGGTACTCATATTGAGTGAAGGACCGTTGGAATTGTGTTTCTCTCATTTGTAGTTTTTGAGAAATAAATGTTTGAAATCTGCTCTTTCTTTTTGAAACGCCCTGTATTAAGAATAACGATTTCGGAATACCATTGGCGGAGACTACACACGATTCTGAATTGTTGCTAAATAACATGAAAACACGCGAGACATGTAGTAAAGCAGTAAGACACATTTTGTGGTGTCTGACGAGCAGCGCACTCTGTAGGTGGGCGGAGATACAATGTATCATTCTCCCAAAATATTAAGAATAACGATTTCGGAATAGCATTGGCGGAGACTACTCACGATTCTGAATAGGTGCTAAATAATATGAAAACACGCAAGACATGTAGTAAAGCAGTAGGACACATTTTGTGGTGTCTGACGAGCAGCGCACTCTGTAGGTGGGCGGAGATACTATGTATCATTCTCCCAAAATATTAAGAATAACGATTTCGGAATAGCATTGGCGGAGACTACTCACGATTCTGAATTGGTGCTAAATAATATGAAAACACGCAAGACATGTAGTAAAGCAGTAGGACACATTTTGTGGTGTCTGACGAGCAGCGCACTCTGTAGGTGGGCGGAGATACTATGTATCATTCTCCCAAAATATTAAGAATAACGATTTCGGAATAGCATTGGCGGAGACTACTCACGATTCTGAATTGGTGCTAAATAATATGAAAACACGCAAGACATGTAGTAAAGCAGAA
The DNA here is from genome assembly GCF_023864345.2 of Schistocerca serialis cubense. Lineage (NCBI taxonomy): Eukaryota > Metazoa > Arthropoda > Insecta > Orthoptera > Acrididae > Schistocerca > Schistocerca serialis. The sequence goes on along the minus strand of NW_026047481.1, from coordinate 846,759 downwards.
GGACACATTTTATGGTGTCTGACGAGCAGCGCCCTCTGTAACTGTGCGCAGATACTATGTATCATTCTCCCAAAATATTAAGAATAACGATTTCGGAATAGCATTGGCGGAAACTACTCACGATTCTGAATTGTTGCTAAATAATATGAAAACACGCGAGACATGTAGTAAAGCAGTAGGACACATTTTGTGGTGTCTGACGAGCAGCGCCCTCTGTAACTGTGCGCAGATACTATGTATCATTCTCCCAAAATATTAAGAATAACGATTTCGGAATAGCATTGGCGGAGACTACACACGATTCTGAATTGTTGCTAAATAATATGAAAACAAGCGAGACATGTAGTAAAGCAGTAAGACACATTTTGTGGTGTCTGACGAGCAGCGCCCTCTGTAACTGTGCGCAGATACTATGTATCATTCTCCCAAAATATTAAGAATAACGATTTCGGAATAGCATTGGCGGAGACTACACACGATTCTGAATTGTTGCTAAATAATATGAAAACACGCGAGACATGTAGTAAAGCAGTAAGACACATTTTGTGGTGTCTGACGAGCAGCGCCCTCTGTAACTGTGCGCAGATACTATGTATCATTCTCCCAAATTATTTAGCATAACGATTTCGGAATAGCATTGGCGGAGACTACACACGATTCTGAATTGTTGCTTAATAATATGAAAACACGCGAGACATGTAGTAAAGCAGTAAGACACATTTTGTGGTGTCTGACGAGCAGCGCACTCTGTAGGTGGGCGGAGATACACTGTATCATTCTCCCAAAATATTAAGAATAACGATTTCGGAATAGCATTGGCGGAGACTACTCACGATTCTGAATTGGTGCTAAATAATATGAAAACACGCAAGACATGTAGTAAAGCAGTAGGACACATTTTGTGGTGTCTGACGAGCAGCGCACTCTGTAGGTGGGCGGAGGTACAATGTATCATTCTCCCAAAATATTAAGAATAACGATTTCGGAATAGCATTGGCGGAGACTACTCACGATTCTGAATTGGTGCTAAATAATATGAAAACACGCAAGACATGTAGTAAAGCAGTAGGACACATTTTGTGGTGTCTGACGAGCAACGCACTCTGTAGGTGGGCGGAGATACAATGTATCATTCTCCCAAAATATTAAGAATAACGATTTCGGAATAGCATTGGCGGAGACTACACACGATTCTGAATTGTTACTAAATAATATGAAAACACGCGAGACATGTAGTAAAGCAGTAAGACACATTTTGTGGTGTCTGACGAGCAGCGCACTCTGTAGGTGGGCGGAGATACAATGTATCATTCTCCCAAAATATTAAGAATAACGATTTCGGAATAGCATTGGCGGAGACTACTCACGATTCTCAATTGGTGCTAAATAATATGAAAACACGCAAGACATGTAGTAAAGCAGTAGGACACATTTTGTGGTGTCTGACGAGCAGCGCACTCTGTAGGTGGGCGGAGATACTATGTATCATTCTCCCAAAATATTAAGAATAACGATTTCGGAATAGCATTGGCGGAGACTACTCACGATTCTGAATTGTTGCTAAATAATATGAAAACACGCGAGACATGTAGTAAAGCAGTAGGACACATTTTGTGGTGTCTGAAGAGCAGCGCCCTCTGTAACTGTGCGCAGATACTATGTATCATTCCCCCAAATAATTTAGCATAACCATTTCGGAATAGCATTGGCGGAGACTACACACGACTCTGAATTAATGCTAAATAATATGAAAACACGCAAGACATGTAGTAAAGCAGTAGGACACATTTTGTGGTGTCTGACGAGCAGCGCACTCTGTAGGTGGGCGGAGATACAATGTATCATTCTCCCAAAATATTAAGAATAACGATTTCGGAATAGCATTGGCGGAGACTACTCACGATTCTGAATTGGTGCTAAATAATATGAAAACACGCAAGACATGTAGTAAAGCAGTAGGACACATTTTATGGTGTCTGACGAGCAGCGCCCTCTGTAACTGTGCGCAGATACTATGTATCATTCTCCCAAAATGTTAAGAATAACGATTTCGGAATAGCATTGGCGGAGACTACACACGATTCTGAATTGTTGCTAAATAATATGAAAACACGCGAGACATGTAGTAAAGCAGTAAGACACATTTTGTGGTGTCTGACGAGCAGCGCCCTCTGTAACTGTGCGCAGATACTATGTATCATTCTCCCAAAATATTAAGAATAACGATTTCGGAATAGCATTGGCGGAGACTACACACGATTCTGAATTGTTGCTAAATAATATGAAAACACGCGAGACATGTAGTAAAGCAGTAAGACACATTTTGTGGTGTCTGACGAGCAGCGCACTCTGTAGGTGGGCGGAGATACACTGTATCATTCTCCCAAAATATTAAGAATAACGATTTCGGAATAGCATTGGCGGAGACTACTCACGACTCTGAATTGGTGCTAAATAATATGAAAACACGCAAGACATGTAGTAAAGCAGTAGGACACATTTTGTGGTGTCTGACGAGCAGCGCACTCTGTAGGTGGGCGGAGGTACAATGTATCATTCTCCCAAAATATTAAGAATAACGATTTCGGAATAGCATTGGCGGAGACTACTCACGACTCTGAATTGGTGCTAAATAATATGAAAACACGCAAGACATGTAGTAAAGCAGTAGGACACATTTTGTGGTGTCTGACGAGCAACGCACTCTGTAGGTGGGCGGAGATACAATGTATCATTCTCCCAAAATATTAAGAATAACGATTTCGGAATAGCATTGGCGGAGACTACTCACGATTCTGAATTGGTGCTAAATAATATGAAAACACGCAAGACATGTAGTAAAGCAGTAGGACACATTTTGTGGTGTCTGACGAGCAGCGCACTCTGTAGGTGGGCGGAGATACTATGTATCATTCTCCCAAAATATTAAGAATAACGATTTCGGAATAGCATTGGCGGAGACTACTCACGATTCTGAATTGGTGCTAAATAATATGAAAACACGCAAGACATGTAGTAAAGCAGTAGGACACATTTTGTGGTGTCTGACGAGCAGCGCACTCTGTAAGTGGGCGGAGATACAATGTATCATTCTCCCAAAATATTAAGAATAACGATTTCGGAATAGCATTGGCGGAGACTACTCACGACTCTGAATTGGTGCTAAATAATATGAAAACACGCAAGACATGTAGTAAAGCAGTAGGACACATTTTGTGGTGTCTGACGAGCAGCGCACTCTGTAGGTGGGCGGAGATACAATGTATCATTCTCCCAAAATATTAAGAATAACGATTTCGGAATAGCATTGGCGGAGACTACTCACGATTCTGAATTGGTGCTAAATAATATGAAAACACGCAAGACATGTAGTAAAGCAGTAGGACACATTTTATGGTGTCTGACGAGCAGCGCCCTCTGTAACTGTGCGCAGATACTATGTATCATTCTCCCAAAATATTAAGAATAACGATTTCGGAATAGCATTGGCGGAAACTACTCACGATTCTGAATTGTTGCTAAATAATATGAAAACACGGGAGACATGTAGTAAAGCAGTAGGACACATTTTGTGGTGTCTGACGAGCAGCGCCCTCTGTAACTGTGCGCAGATACTATGTATCATTCTCCCAAAATATTAAGAATAACGATTTCGGAATAGCATTGGCGGAGACTACACACGATTCTGAATTGTTGCTAAATAATATGAAAACAAGCGAGACATGTAGTAAAGCAGTAAGACACATTTTGTGGTGTCTGACGAGCAGCGCCCTCTGTAACTGTGCGCAGATACTATGTATCATTCTCCCAAAATATTAAGAATAACGATTTCGGAATAGCATTGGCGGAGACTACACACGATTCTGAATTGTTGCTAAATAATATGAAAACACGCGAGACATGTAGTAAAGCAGTAAGACACATTTTGTGGTGTCTGACGAGTAGCGCCCTCTGTAACTGTGCGCAGATACTATGTATCATTCTCCCAAATTATTTAGCATAACGATTTCGGAATAGCATTGGCGGAGACTACACACGATTCTGAATTGTTGCTAAATAATATGAAAACACGCGAGACATGTAGTAAAGCAGTAAGACACATTTTGTGGTGTCTGACGAGCAGCGCACTCTGTAGGTGGGCGGAGATACACTGTATCATTCTCCCAAAATATTAAGAATAACGATTTCGGAATAGCATTGGCGGAGACTACTCACGACTCTGAATTGGTGCTAAATAATATGAAAACACGCAAGACATGTAGTAAAGCAGTAGGACACATTTTGTGGTGTCTGACGAGCAGCGCACTCTGTAGGTGGGCGGAGGTACAATGTATCATTCTCCCAAAATATTAAGAATAACGATTTCGGAATAGCATTGGCGGAGACTACTCACGATTCTGAATTGGTGCTAAATAATATGAAAACACGCAAGACATGTAGTAAAGCAGTAGGACACATTTTGTGGTGTCTGACGAGCAACGCACTCTGTAGGTGGGCGGAGATACAATGTATCATTCTCCCAAAATATTAAGAATAACGATTTCGGAATAGCATTGGCGGAGACTACACACGATTCTGAATTGTTACTAAATAATATGAAAACACGCGAGACATGTAGTAAAGCAGTAAGACACATTTTGTGGTGTCTGACGAGCAGCGCACTCTGTAGGTGGGCGGAGATACAATGTATCATTCTCCCAAAATATTAAGAATAACGATTTCGGAATAGCATTGGCGGAGACTACTCACGATTCTGAATTGGTGCTAAATAATATGAAAACACGCAAGACATGTAGTAAAGCAGTAGGACACATTTTGTGGTGTCTGACGAGCAGCGCACTCTGTAGGTGGGCGGAGATACTATGTATCATTCTCCCAAAATATTAAGAATAACGATTTCGGAATAGCATTGGCGGAGACTACTCACGATTCTGAATTGTTGCTAAATAATATGAAAACACGCGAGACATGTAGTAAAGCAGTAGGACACATTTTGTGGTGTCTGAAGAGCAGCGCCCTCTGTAACTGTGCGCAGATACTATGTATCATTCCCCCAAATAATATAGCATAACCATTTCGGAATAGCATTGGCGGAGACTACACACGACTCTGAATTGGTGCTAAATAATATGAAAACACGCAAGACATGTAGTAAAGCAGTAGGACACATTTTATGGTGTCTGACGAGCAGCGCCCACTGTAACTGTGCGCAGATACTATGTATCATTCTCCCAAAATATTAAGAATAACGATTTCGGAATAGCATTGGCGGGGACTACACACGATTCTGAATTGTTGCTAAATAATATGAAAACACGCGATACATGTAGTACAGCAGTAAGACACATTTTGTGGTGTCTGACGAGCAGCGCCCTCTGTAACTGTGCGCAGATACTATGTATCATTCTCCCAAAATATTAAGAATAACGATTTCGGAATAGCATTGGCGGAGACTACACACGATTCTGAATTGTTGCTAAATAATATGAAAACACGCGAGACATGTAGTAAAGCAGTAAGACACATTTTGTGGTGTCTGACGAGCAGCGCACTCTGTAGGTGGGCGGAGATACACTGTATCATTCTCCCAAAATATTAAGAATAACGATTTCGGAATAGCATTGGCGGAGACTACTCACGACTCTGAATTGGTGCTAAATAATATGAAAACACGCAAGACATGTAGTAAAGCAGTAGGACACATTTTGTGGTGTCTGACGAGCAGCGCACTCTGTAGGTGGGCGGAGGTACAATGTATCATTCTCCCAAAATATTAAGAATAACGATTTCGGAATAGCATTGGCGGAGACTACTCACGATTCTCAATTGGTGCTAAATAATATGAAAACACGCAAGACATGTAGTAAAGCAGTAGGACACATTTTGTGGTGTCTGACGAGCAACGCACTCTGTAGGTGGGCGAAGATACAATGTATCATTCTCCCAAAATATTAAGAATAACGATTTCGGAATAGCATTGGCGGAGACTACTCACGACTCTGAATTGGTGCTAAATAATATGAAAACACGCAAGACATGTAGTAAAGCAGTAGGACACATTTTGTGGTGTCTGACGAGCAGCGCACTCTGTAGATGGGCGGAGATACAATGTATCATTCTCCCAAAATACTAAGAATAACGATTTCGGAATAGCATTGGCGGAGACTACTCACGACTCTGAATTGGTGCTAAATAATATGAAAACACGCAAGACATGTAGTAAAGCAGTAAGACACATTTTGTGGTGTCTGACGAGCAGCGCCCTCTGTAACTGTGCGCAGATACTATGTGTCATTCTCCCAAAATATTAAGAATAACGATTTCGGAATAGCATTGGCGGAGACTACACACGATTCTGAATTGTTGCTAAATAATATGAAAACACGCGAGACATGTAGTAAAGCAGTAAGACACATTTTGTGGTGTCTGACGAGCAACGCACTCTGTAGGTGGGCGGAGATACAATGTATCATTCTCCCAAAATATTAAGAATAACGATTTCGGAATAGCATTGGCGGAGACTACTCACGACTCTGAATTGGTGCTAAATAATATGAAAACACGCAAGACATGTAGTAAAGCAGTAGGACACATTTTGTGGTGTCTGACGAGCAACGCACTCTGTAGGTGGGCGGAGATACAATGTATCATTCTCCCAAAATATTAAGAATAACGATTTCGGAATAGCATTGGCGGAGACTACTCACGACTCTGAATTGGTGCTAAATAATATGAAAACACGCAAGACATGTAGTAAAGCAGTAGGACACATTTTGTGGTGTCTGACGAGCAACGCACTCTGTAGGTGGGCGGAGATACAATGTATCATTCTCCCAAAATATTAAGAATAACGATTTCGGAATAGCATTGGCGGAGACTACTCACGATTCTGAATTGGTGCTAAATAATATGAAAACACGCAAGACATGTAGTAAAGCAGTAGGACACATTTTGTGGTGTCTGACGAGCAACGCACTCTGTAGGTGGGCGGAGATACAATGTATCATTCTCCCAAAATGTTAAGAATAACGATTTCGGAATAGCATTGGCGGAGACTACTCACGACTCTGAATTGGTGCTAAATAATATGAAAACACGCAAGACATGTAGTAAAGCAGTAGGACACATTTTGTGGTGTCTGACGAGCAACGCACTCTGTAGGTGGGCGGAGGTACAATGTATCATTCTCCCAAAATATTAAGAATAACGATTTCGGAATAGCATTGGCGGAGACTACTCACGACTCTGAATTGGTGCTAAATAATATGAAAACACGCAAGACATGTAGTAAAGCAGTAGGACACATTTTGTGGTGTCTGACGAGCAGCGCACTCTGTAGGTGGGCGGAGATACTATGTATCATTCTCCCAAAATATTAAGAATAACGATTTCGGAATAGCATTGGCGGAGACTACTCACGATTCTGAATTGGTGCTAAATAATATGAAAACACGCAAGACATGTAGTAAAGCAGTAGGACACATTTTATGGTGTCTGACGAGCAGCGCCCTCTGTAACTGTGCGCAGATACTATGTTTCATTCTCCCAAAATATTAAGAATAACGATTTCGGAATAGCATTGGCGGGGACTACACACGATTCTGAATTGTTGCTAAATAATATGAAAACACGCGATACATGTAGTAAAGCAGTAAGACACATTTTGTGGTGTCTGACGAGCAGCGCCCTCTGTAACTGTGCGCAGATACTATGTATCATTCTCCCAAAATATTAAGAATAACGATTTCGGAATAGCATTGGCGGAGACTACTCACGATTCTGAATTGGTGCTAAATAATATGAAAACACGCAAGACATGTAGTAAAGCAGTAGGACACATTTTATGGTGTCTGACGAGCAGCGCCCACTGTAACTGTGCGCAGATACTATGTATCATTCTCCCAAAATATTAAGAATAACGATTTCGGAATAGCATTGGCGGGGACTACACACGATTCTGAATTGTTGCTAAATAATATGAAAACACGCGATACATGTAGTAAAGCAGTAAGACACATTTTGTGGTGTCTGACGAGCAGCGCCCTCTGTAACTGTGCGCAGATACTATGTATCATTCTCCCAAAATATTAAGAATAACGATTTCGGAATAGCATTGGCGGAGACTACACACGATTCTGAATTGTTGCTAAATAATATGAAAACACGCGAGACATGTAGTAAAGCAGTAAGACACATTTTGTGGTGTCTGACGAGCAGCGCACTCTGTAGGTGGGCGGAGATACACTGTATCATTCTCCCAAAATATTAAGAATAACGATTTCGGAATAGCATTGGCGGAGACTACTCACGACTCTGAATTGGTGCTAAATAATATGAAAACACGCAAGACATGTAGTAAAGCAGTAGGACACATTTTGTGGTGTCTGACGAGCAGCGCACTCTGTAGGTGGGCGGAGGTACAATGTATCATTCTCCCAAAATATTAAGAATAACGATTTCGGAATAGCATTGGCGGAGACTACTCACGATTCTCAATTGGTGCTAAATAATATGAAAACACGCAAGACATGTAGTAAAGCAGTAGGACACATTTTGTGGTGTCTGACGAGCAACGCACTCTGTAGGTGGGCGAAGATACAATGTATCATTCTCCCAAAATATTAAGAATAACGATTTCGGAATAGCATTGGCGGAGACTACTCACGACTCTGAATTGGTGCTAAATAATATGAAAACACGCAAGACATGTAGTAAAGCAGTAGGACACATTTTGTGGTGTCTGACGAGCAGCGCACTCTGTAGATGGGCGGAGATACAATGTATCATTCTCCCAAAATACTAAGAATAACGATTTCGGAATAGCATTGGCGGAGACTACTCACGACTCTGAATTGGTGCTAAATAATATGAAAACACGCAAGACATGTAGTAAAGCAGTAAGACACATTTTGTGGTGTCTGACGAGCAGCGCCCTCTGTAACTGTGCGCAGATACTATGTGTCATTCTCCCAAAATATTAAGAATAACGATTTCGGAATAGCATTGGCGGAGACTACACACGATTCTGAATTGTTGCTAAATAATATGAAAACACGCGAGACATGTAGTAAAGCAGTAAGACACATTTTGTGGTGTCTGACGAGCAACGCACTCTGTAGGTGGGCGGAGATACAATGTATCATTCTCCCAAAATATTAAGAATAACGATTTCGGAATAGCATTGGCGGAGACTACTCACGACTCCGAATTGGTGCTAAATAATATGAAAACACGCAAGACATGTAGTAAAGCAGTAGGACACATTTTGTGGTGTCTGACGAGCAACGCACTCTGTAGGTGGGCGGAGATACAATGTATCATTCTCCCAAAATATTAAGAATAACGATTTCGGAATAGCATTGGCGGAGACTACTCACGACTCTGAATTGGTGCTAAATAATATGAAAACACGCAAGACATGTAGTAAAGCAGTAGGACACATTTTGTGGTGTCTGACGAGCAACGCACTCTGTAGGTGGGCGGAGGTACAATGTATCATTCTCCCAAAATATTAAGAATAACGATTTCGGAATAGCATTGGCGGAGACTACTCACGACTCTGAATTGGTGCTAAATAATATGAAAACACGCAAGACATGTAGTAAAGCAGTAGGACACATTTTGTGGTGTCTGACGAGCAGCGCACTCTGTAGGTGGGCGGAGATACTATGTATCATTCTCCCAAAATATTAAGAATAACGATTTCGGAATAGCATTGGCGGAGACTACTCACGATTCTGAATTGGTGCTAAATAATATGAAAACACGCAAGACATGTAGTAAAGCAGTAGGACACATTTTATGGTGTCTGACGAGCAGCGCCCTCTGTAACTGTGCGCAGATACTATGTTTCATTCTCCCAAAATATTAAGAATAACGATTTCGGAATAGCATTGGCGGGGACTACACACGATTCTGAATTGTTGCTAAATAATATGAAAACACGCGATACATGTAGTAAAGCAGTAAGACACATTTTGTGGTGTCTGACGAGCAGCGCCCTCTGTAACTGTGCGCAGATACTATGTATCATTCTCCCAAAATATTAAGAATAACGATTTCGGAATAGCATTGGCGGAGACTACACACGATTCTGAATTGTTGCTAAATAATATGAAAACACGCGAGACATGTAGTAAAGCAGTAAGACACATTTTGTGGTGTCTGACGAGCAGCGCACTCTGTAGGTGGGCGGAGATACACTGTATCATTCTCCCAAAATATTAAGAATAACGATTTCGGAATAGCATTGGCGGAGACTACTCACGACTCTGAATTGGTGCTAAATAATATGAAAACACGCAAGACATGCAGTAAAGCAGTAGGACACATTTTGTGGTGTCTGACGAGCAGCGCACTCTGTAGGTGGGCGGAGGTACAATGTATCATTCTCCCAAAATATTAAGAATAACGATTTCGGAATAGCATTGGCGGAGACTACTCACGATTCTGAATTGGTGCTAAATAATATGAAAACACGCAAGACATGTAGTAAAGCAGTAGGACACATTTTGTGGTGTCTGACGAGCAACGCACTCTGTAGGTGGGCGGAGATACAATGTATCATTCTCCCAAAATATTAAGAATAACGATTTCGGAATAGCATTGGCGGAGACTACACACGATTCTGAATTGTTACTAAATAATACGAAAACACGCGAGACATGTAGTAAAGCAGTAAGACACATTTTGTGGTGTCTGACGAGCAGCGCACTCTGTAGGTGGGCGGAGATACAATGTATCATTCTCCCAAAATATTAAGAATAACGATTTCGGAATAGCATTGGCGGAGACTACTCACGATTCTGAATTGGTGCTAAATAATATGAAAACACGCAAGACATGTAGTAAAGCAGTAGGACACATTTTGTGGTGTCTGACGAGCAGCGCACTCTGTAGGTGGGCGGAGATACTATGTATCATTCTCCCAAAATATTAAGAATAACGATTTCGGAATAGCATTGGCGGAGACTACTCACGATTCTGAATTGTTGCTAAATAATATGAAAACACGCGAGACATGTAGTAAAGCAGTAGGACACATTTTGTGGTGTCTGAAGAGCAGCGCCCTCTGTAACTGTGCGCAGATACTATGTATCATTCCCCCAAATAATTTAGCATAACCATTTCGGAATAGCATTGGCGGAGACTACACACGATTCTGAATTGTTGCTAAATAATATGAAAACACGCGAGACATGTAGTAAAGCAGTAAGACACATTTTGTGGTGTCTGACGAGCAGCGCCCTCTGTAACTGTGCGCAGATACTATGTATCATTCTCCCAAAATATTAAGAATAACGATTTCGGAATAGCATTGGCGGGGACTACACACGATTCTGAATTGTTGCTAAATAATATGAAAACACGCGATACATGTAGTAAAGCAGTAAGACACATTTTGTGGTGTCTGACGAGCAGCGCCCTCTGTAACTGTGCGCAGATACTATGTATCATTCTCCCAAAATATTAAGAATAACGATTTCGGAATAGCATTGGCGGAGACTACACACGATTCTGAATTGTTGCTAAATAATATGAAAACATGCGAGACATGTAGTAAAGCAGTAAGACAGATTTTGTGGTGTCTGACGAGCAGCGCCCTCTGTAACTGTGCGCAGATACTATGTATCATTCTCCCAAAATATTAAGAATAACGATTTCGGAATAGCATTGGCGGAGACTACACACGATTCTGAATTGTTGCTAAATAATATGAAAACACGCGAGACATGTAGTAAAGCAGTAAGACACATTTTGTGGTGTCTGACGAGCAGCGCACTCTGTAGGTGGGCGGAGATACAATGTATCATTCTCCGAAAATATTAAGAATAACGATTTCGGAATAGCATTGGCGGAGACTACTCACGATTCTGAATTGGTGGTAAATAATATGAAAACACGCAAGACATGTAGTAAAGCAGTAAGACACATTTTGTGGTGTCTGACGAGCAGCGCACTCTGTAGGTGGGCGGAGATACAATGTATCATTCTCCCAAAATATTAAGAATAACGATTTCGGAATAGCATTGGCGGAGACTACTCACGATTCTGAATTGGTGCTAAATAATATGAAAACACGCAAGACATGTAGTAAAGCAGTAAGACACATTTTGTGGTGTCTGACGAGCAGCGCACTCTGTAGGTGGGCGCAGACACTATGTTTCATTCTCCCAAAATATTAAGAATAACGATTTCGGAATAGCATTGGCGGAGACTACACACGATTCTGAATTAATGCTAAATAATATGAAAACAAGCAAGACATGTAGTAAAGCAGTAGGACACATTTTGCGGTGTCTGACGAGCAGCGCACTCTATAGGTGGGCGCAGATAGTATGTATCATTGTCCGAAAATATTAAGAATAACGATTTCGGAATAGCATTGGCGGAGACTACACACGATTCTGCATTAATGCTAAATAATATGAAAACACGCAAGACATGTAGTAAAGCAGTAAGACACATTTTGTGGTGTCTGACGAGCAGCGCCCTCTGTATCTGTGCCCAGATACTATGTATCATTCTCCCAGAATGTTGAGAATAACGATTTCGGAATAGCATTGGCGGAGACTACACACGATTCTGAATTGGTGCTAAATAATATGAAAACACGCAAGACATGTAGTAAAGCAGTAGGACACATTTTATGGTGTCTGACGAGCAGCGCCCTCTGTAACTGTGCGCAGATACTATGTATCATTCTCCCAAAATATTAAGAATAACGATTTCGGAATAGCATTGGCGGAGACTACTCACGATTCTGAATTGGTGCTAAATAATATGAAAACACGCAAGACATGTAGTAAAGCAGTAGGACACATTTTATGGTGTCTGACGAGCAGCGCCCTCTGTAACTGTGCGCAGATACTATGTTTCATTCTCCCAAAATATTAAGAATAACGATTTCGGAATAGCATTGGCGGGGACTACACACGATTCTGAATTGTTGCTAAATAATATGAAAACACGCGATACATGTAGTAAAGCAGTAAGACACATTTTGTGGTGTCTGACGAGCAGCGCCCTCTGTAACTGTGCGCAGATACTATGTATCATTCTCCCAAAATATTAAGAATAACGATTTCGGAATAGCATTGGCGGAGACTACTCACGATTCTGAATTGGTGCTAAATAATATGAAAACACGCAAGACATGTAGTAAAGCAGTAGGACACATTTTATGGTGTCTGACGAGCAGCGCCCACTGTAACTGTGCGCAGATACTATGTATCATTCTCCCAAAATATTAAGAATAACGATTTCGGAATAGCATTGGCGGGGACTACACACGATTCTGAATTGTTGCTAAATAATATGAAAACACGCGATACATGTAGTAAAGCAGTAAGACACATTTTGTGGTGTCTGACGAGCAGCGCCCTCTGTAACTGTGCGCAGATACTATGTATCATTCTCCCAAAATATTAAGAATAACGATTTCGGAATAGCATTGGCGGAGACTACACACGATTCTGAATTGTTGCTAAATAATATGAAAACACGCGAGACATGTAGTAAAGCAGTAAGACACATTTTGTGGTGTCTGACGAGCAGCGCACTCTGTAGGTGGGCGGAGATACACTGTATCATTCTCCCAAAATATTAAGAATAACGATTTCGGAATAGCATTGGCGGAGACTACTCACGACTCTGAATTGGTGCTAAATAATATGAAAACACGCAAGACATGTAGTAAAGCAGTAGGACACATTTTGTGGTGTCTGACGAGCAGCGCACTCTGTAGGTGGGCGGAGGTACAATGTATCATTCTCCCAAAATATTAAGAATAACGATTTCGGAATAGCATTGGCGGAGACTACTCACGATTCTCAATTGGTGCTAAATAATATGAAAACACGCAAGACATGTAGTAAAGCAGTAGGACACATTTTGTGGTGTCTGACGAGCAACGCACTCTGTAGGTGGGCGAAGATACAATGTATCATTCTCCCAAAATATTAAGAATAACGATTTCGGAATAGCATTGGCGGAGACTACTCACGACTCTGAATTGGTGCTAAATAATATGAAAACACGCAAGACATGTAGTAAAGCAGTAGGACACATTTTGTGGTGTCTGACGAGCAGCGCACTCTGTAGATGGGCGGAGATACAACGTATCATTCTCCCAAAATACTAAGAATAACGATTTCGGAATAGCATTGGCGGAGACTACTCACGACTCTGAATTGGTGCTAAATAATATGAAAACACGCAAGACATGTAGTAAAGCAGTAAGACACATTTTGTGGTGTCTGACGAGCAGCGCCCTCTGTAACTGTGCGCAGATACTATGTGTCATTCTCCCAAAATATTAAGAATAACGATTTCGGAATAGCATTGGCGGAGACTACACACGATTCTGAATTGTTGCTAAATAATATGAAAACACGCGAGACATGTAGTAAAGCAGTAAGACACATTTTGTGGTGTCTGACGAGCAACGCACTCTGTAGGTGGGCGGAGATACAATGTATCATTCTCCCAAAATATTAAGAATAACGATTTCGGAATAGCATTGGCGGAGACTACTCACGACTCTGAATTGGTGCTAAATAATATGAAAACACGCAAGACATGTAGTAAAGCAGTAGGACACATTTTGTGGTGTCTGACGAGCAACGCACTCTGTAGGTGGGCGGAGATACAATGTATCATTCTCCCAAAATATTAAGAATAACGATTTCGGAATAGCATTGGCGGAGACTACTCACGACTCTGAATTGGTGCTAAATAATATGAAAACACGCAAGACATGTAGTAAAGCAGTAGGACACATTTTGTGGTGTCTGACGAGCAACGCACTCTGTAGGTGGGCGGAGATACAATGTATCATTCTCCCAAAATATTAAGAATAACGATTTCGGAATAGCATTGGCGGAGACTACTCACGATTCTGAATTGGTGCTAAATAATATGAAAACACGCAAGACATGTAGTAAAGCAGTAGGACACATTTTGTGGTGTCTGACGAGCAACGCACTCTGTAGGTGGGCGGAGATACAATGTATCATTCTCCCAAAATGTTAAGAATAACGATTTCGGAATAGCATTGGCGGAGACTACTCACGACTCTGAATTGGTGCTAAATAATATGAAAACACGCAAGACATGTAGTAAAGCAGTAGGACACATTTTGTGGTGTCTGACGAGCAACGCACTCTGTAGGTGGGCGGAGGTACAATGTATCATTCTCCCAAAATATTAAGAATAACGATTTCGGAATAGCATTGGCGGAGACTACTCACGACTCTGAATTGGTGCTAAATAATATGAAAACACGCAAGACATGTAGTAAAGCAGTAGGACACATTTTGTGGTGTCTGACGAGCAGCGCACTCTGTAGGTGGGCGGAGATACTATGTATCATTCTCCCAAAATATTAAGAATAACGATTTCGGAATAGCATTGGCGGAGACTACTCACGATTCTGAATTGGTGCTAAATAATATGAAAACACGCAAGACATGTAGTAAAGCAGTAGGACACATTTTATGGTGTCTGACGAGCAGCGCCCTCTGTAACTGTGCGCAGATACTATGTTTCATTCTCCCAAAATATTAAGAATAACGATTTCGGAATAGCATTGGCGGGGACTACACACGATTCTGAATTGTTGCTAAATAATATGAAAACACGCGATACATGTAGTAAAGCAGTAAGACACATTTTGTGGTGTCTGACGAGCAGCGCCCTCTGTAACTGTGCGCAGATACTATGTATCATTCTCCCAAAATATTAAGAATAACGATTTCGGAATAGCATTGGCGGAGACTACACACGATTCTGAATTGTTGCTAAATAATATGAAAACACGCGAGACATGTAGTAAAGCAGTAAGACACATTTTGTGGTGTCTGACGAGCAGCGCACTCTGTAGGTGGGCGGAGATACAATGTATCATTCTCCGAAAATATTAAGAATAACGATTTCGGAATAGCATTGGCGGAGACTACTCACGATTCTGAATTGGTGGTAAATAATATGAAAACACGCAAGACATGTAGTAAAGCAGTAAGACACATTTTGTGGTGTCTGACGAGCAGCGCACTCTGTAGGTGGGCGGAGATACAATGTATCATTCTCCCAAAATATTAAGAATAACGATTTCGGAATAGCATTGGCGGAGACTACTCACGATTCTGAATTGGTGCTAAATAATATGAAAACACGCAAGACATGTAGTAAAGCAGTAAGACACATTTTGTGGTGTCTGACGAGCAGCGCACTCTGTAGGTGGGCGCAGACACTATGTTTCATTCTCCCAAAATATTAAGAATAACGATTTCGGAATAGCATTGGCGGAGACTACACACGATTCTGAATTAATGCTAAATAATATGAAAACAAGCAAGACATGTAGTAAAGCAGTAGGACACATTTTGCGGTGTCTGACGAGCAGCGCACTCTATAGGTGGGCGCAGATAGTATGTATCATTGTCCGAAAATATTAAGAATAACGATTTCGGAATAGCATTGGCGGAGACTACACACGATTCTGCATTAATGCTAAATAATATGAAAACACGCAAGACATGTAGTAAAGCAGTAAGACACATTTTGTGGTGTCTGACGAGCAGCGCCCTCTGTATCTGTGCCCAGATACTATGTATCATTCTCCCAGAATGTTGAGAATAACGATTTCGGAATAGCATTGGCGGAGACTACACACGATTCTGAATTGGTGCTAAATAATATGAAAACACGCAAGACATGTAGTAAAGCAGTAGGACACATTTTATGGTGTCTGACGAGCAGCGCCCTCTGTAACTGTGCGCAGATACTATGTATCATTCTCCCAAAATATTAAGAATAACGATTTCGGAATAGCATTGGCGGAGACTACACACGATTCTGAATTGTTGCTAAATAATATGAAAACACGCGAGACGTGTAGTAAAGCAGTAAGACACATTTTGTGGTGTCTGACGAGCAGCGCACTCTGTAACTGTGCGCAGATACTATGTATCATTCTCCCAAAATATTAAGAATAACGATTTCGGAATAGAATTGGCGGAGACTACACACGATTCTGAATTGTTGCTAAATAATATGAAAACACGCGAGACGTGTAGTAAAGCAGTAAGACACATTTTGTGGTGTCTGACGAGCAGCGCCCTCTGTAACTGTGCGCAGATACTATGTATCATTCTCCCAAAATATTAAGAATAACGATTTCGGAATAGCATTGGCGGAGACTACACACGATTCTGAATTGTTGCTAAATAATATGAAAACACGCGAGACGTGTAGTAAAGCAGTAAGACACATTTTGTGGTGTCTGACGCGCAGCGCCCTCTGTAACTGTGCGCAGATACTATGTATCATTCTCCCAAAATATTAAGAATAACGATTTCGGAATAGCATTGGAGGAGACTACACGCGATTCTGAATTAATGCTAAATAATATGAAAACAAGCAGGACATGTAGTAAAGCAGTAGGACACATTTTGTGGTGTCTGACGAGCAGCGCCCTCTGTAACTGTGCGCAGATACTATGTATCATTCTCCCAAATTATTTAGCATAACGATTTCGGAATAGCATTGGAGGATACTACAAACGATTCTGAATTAATGCTAAATAATATGAAAACACGCAAGACATGTAGTAAAGCAGTAGGACACATTTTGTGGTGTCTGACGAGCAGCGCCCTCTGTAACTGTGCGCAGATACTATGTATCATTCTCCCAAAATATTTAGCATAACGATTTCGGAATAGCATTGGCGGAGACTACACACGATTCTGAATTAATGCTAAATAATATGAAAACAAGCAAGACATGTAGTAAAGCAGTAGGACACATTTTGTGGTGTCTGACGAGCAGCGCCCTCTGTAACTGTGCGCAGATACTATGTATCATTCTCCCAAAATATTAAGAATAACGATTTCGGAATAGCATTGGCGGAGACTACACACGATTCTGAATTGTTGCTAAATAATATGAAAACACGCGAGACGTGTAGTAAAGCAGTAAGACACATTTTGTGGTGTCTGACGAGCAGCGCACTCTGTAACTGTGCGCAGATACTATGTATCATTCTCCCAAAATATTAAGAATAACGATTTCGGAATAGCATTGGCGGAGACTACACACGATTCTGAATTGTTGCTAAATAATATGAAAACACGCGAGACGTGTAGTAAAGCAGTAGGACACATTTTGTGGTGTCTGACGAGCAGCGCCCTCTGTAACTGTGCGCAGATACTATGTATCATTCTCCCAAATTATTTAGCATAACGATTTCGGAATAGCATTGGCGGAGACTACACACGATTCTGAATTAATGCTAAATAATATGAAAACAAGCAAGACATGTAGTAAAGCAGTAGGACACATTTTGTGGTGTCTGACGAGCAGCGCCCTCTGTAACTGTGCGCAGATACTATGTATCATTCTCCCAAAATATTTAGCATAACGATTTCGGAATAGCATTGGCGGAGACTACACACGATTCTGAATTGTTGCTAAATAATATGAAAACACGCGAGACGTGTAGTAAAGCAGTAAGACACATTTTGTGGTGTCTGACGAGCAGCGCCCTCTGTAACTGTGCGCAGATACTATGTATCATTCTCCCAAAATATTAAGAATAACGATTTCGGAATAGCATTGGCGGAGACTACACACGATTCTGAATTGTTGCTAAATAATATGAAAACACGCGAGACGTGTAGTAAAGCAGTAAGACACATTTTGTGGTGTCTGACGAGCAGCGCCCTCTGTAACTGTGCGCAGATACTATGTATCATTCTCCCAAAATATTAAGAATAACGATTTCGGAATAGCATTGGCGGAGACAACACACGATTCTGAATTGTTGCTAAATAATATGAAAACACGCGAGACGTGTAGTAAAGCAGTAAGACACATTTTGTGGTGTCTGACGAGCAGCGCACTCTGTAACTGTGCGCAGATACTATGTATCATTGTCCCAAAATATTAAGAATAACGATTTCGGAATAGCATTGGCGGAGACTACACACGATTCTGAATTGTTGCTAAATAATATGAAAACACGCGAGACGTGTAGTAAAGCAGTAAGACACATTTTGTGGTGTCTGACGAGCAGCGCACTCTGTAACTGTGCGCAGATACAATGTATCATTCTCCCAAAATATTAAGAATAACGATTTCGGAATAGCATTGGAGGAGACTACACGCGATTCTGAATTAATGCTAAATAATATGAAAACAAGCAGGACATGTAGTAAAGCAGTAGGACACATTTTGTGGTGTCTGACGAGCAGCGCCCTCTGTAACTGTGCGCAGATACTATGTATCATTCTCCCAAATTATTTAGCATAACGATTTCGGAATAGCATTGGAGGAGACTACAAACGATTCTGAATTAATGCTAAATAATATGAAAACACGCAAGACATGTAGTAAAGCAGTAGGACACATTTTGTGGTGTCTGACGAGCAGCGCCCTCTGTAACTGTGCGCAGATACTATGTACCATTCTCCCAAATTATTTAGCATAACGATTTCGGAATAGCATTGGCGGAGACTACACACGATTCTGAATTAATGCTAAATAATATGAAAACAAGCAAGACATGTAGTAAAGCAGTAGGACACATTTTGTGGTGTCTGACGAGCAGCGCCCTCTGTAACTGTGCGCAGATACTATGTATCATTCTCCCAAATTATTTAGCATAACGATTTCGGAATAGCATTGGAGGAGACTACACACGATTCTGAATTAATGCTAAATAATATGAAAACACGCAAGACATGTAGTAAAGCAGTAGGACACATTTTGTGGTGTCTGACGAGCAGCGCCCTCTGTAACTGTGCGCAGATACTATGTATCATTCTCCCAAAATATTAAGAATAACGATTTCGGAATAGCATTGGCGGAGACTACACACGATTCTGAATTGTTGCTAAATAATATGAAAACACGCGAGACATGTAGTAAAGCAGTAAGACACATTTTGTGGTGTCTGACGAGCAGCGCACTCTGTAGGTGGGCGGAGATACAATGTATCATTCTCCGAAAATATTAAGAATAACGATTTCGGAATAGCATTGGCGGAGACTACTCACGATTCTGAATTGGTGGTAAATAATATGAAAACACGCAAGACATGTAGTAAAGCAGTAAGACACATTTTGTGGTGTCTGACGAGCAGCGCACTCTGTAGGTGGGCGGAGATACAATGTATCATTCTCCCAAAATATTAAGAATAACGATTTCGGAATAGCATTGGCGGAGACTACTCACGATTCTGAATTGGTGCTAAATAATATGAAAACACGCAAGACATGTAGTAAAGCAGTAAGACACATTTTGTGGTGTCTGACGAGCAGCGCACTCTGTAGGTGGGCGCAGACACTATGTTTCATTCTCCCAAAATATTAAGAATAACGATTTCGGAATAGCATTGGCGGAGACTACACACGATTCTGAATTAATGCTAAATATTATGAAAACACGCAAGACATGTAGTAAAGCAGTAGGACACATTTTGTGGTGTCTGACGAGCAGCGCACTCTGTAGGTGGCCGCAGATAGTATGTATCATTCTCCGAAAATAATAAGAATAACGATTTCGGAATAGCATTGGCGGAGACAACACTCGATTCTGAATTAATGCAAAATAATATGAAAACACGCAAGACACGTAATAAAGCAGTAGGACACATTTTGTGGTGTCTGACGAGCAGCGCCCTCTGTGACTGTGTGCAGATACTATGTATCATTCTCCCAAATTATTTAGCATAACGATTTCGGAATAGCATTGGCGGAGACTACACACGATTCTGAATTAATGCTAAATAATATGAAAACACGCAAGACATGTACTAAAGCAGTAGGACACATTTTGTGGTGTCTGACGAGCAGCGCCCTCTGTAACTGTGCGCAGATACTATGTATCATTCTCCCAAATTATTTAGCATAACGATTTCGGAATAGCATTGGCGGAGACTACACACGATTCTGAATTAATGCTAAATAATATGAAAACACGCAAGACATGTACTAAAGCAGTAGGACACATTTTGTGGTGTCTGACGAGCAGCGCCCTCTGTAACTGTGCGCAGATACTACGTATCATTCTCCCAAATTATTTAGCATAACGATTTCGGAATAGCATTGGAGGAGACTACACGCGATTCTGAATTAATGCTAAATAATATGAAACCAAGCAAGACATGTAGTAAAGCAGTAGGACACATTTTGTGGTGTCTGACGAGCAGCGCACTCTGTAGGTGGGCGCAGGTAGTATGTACCATTCTCCGAAAATATTAAGAATAACGATTTCGGAATAGCATTGGCGCAGACTACACTCGATTCTGAATTGGTGCTAAATAATATGAAATCAAGCAAGACATGTAGTAAAGCAGTAGGACACATTTTGTGGTGTCTGACGAGCAGCGCAATCTGTAGGTGGGCGCAGATAGTATGTATCATTCTCCCAAAATATTAAGAATAACGATTTCGGAATAGCATTGGCGGAGACTACTCACGATTCTGAATTGGTGCTAAATAACATGAAAACACGCAAGACATGTAGTAAAGCAGTAAGACACATTTTGTGGTGTCTGACGAGCAGCGCACTGTGTAGGTGGGCGGAGATACAATGTATCATTCTCCCAAAATATTAAGAATACTGAATTCATAATAGCATTGGCGGAGACTACACACGATTCTGAATTAATGCTAAATAATATGAAAACACGCAAGACATGTACTAAAGCAGTAGGACACATTTTGTGGTGTCTGACGAGCAGCGCCTTCTGTAACTGTGCGCAGATACTACGTATCATTCTCCCAAATTATTTAGCATAACGATTTCGGAATAGCATTGGAGGAGACTACACGCGATTCTGAATTAATGGTAAATAATATGAAAACAAGCAGGACATGTAGTAAAGCAGTAGGACACATTTTGTGGTGTCTGACGAGCAGCGCCCTCTGTAACTGTGCGCAGATACTATGTATCATTCTCCCAAATTATTTAGCATAACGATTTCGGAATAGCATTGGAGGAGACTACACACGATTCTGAATTAATGCTAAATAATATGAAAACACGCAAGACATGTAGTAAAGCAGTAGGACACATTTTGTGGTGTCTGACGAGCAGCGCACTCTGTAACTGTGCGCAGATACTATGTATCATTCTCCCAAATTATTTAGCATAACGATTTCGGAATAGCATTGGAGGAGACTACACACGATTCTGAATTAATGCTAAATAATATGAAAACACGCAAGACATGTAGTAAAGCAGTAGGACACATTTTGTGGTGTCTGACGAGCAGCGCCCTCTGTAACTGTGCGCAGATACTATGTATCATTCTCCCAAATTATTTAGCATAACGATTTCGGAATAGCATTGGAGGAGACTACACGCGATTCTGAATTAATGCTAAATAATATGAAAACAAGCAGGACATGTAGTAAAGCAGTAGGACACATTTTGTTGTGTCTGACGAGCAGCGCCCTCTGTAACTGTGCGCAGATACTATGTATCATTCTCCCAAATTATTTAGTATAACGATTTCGGAATAGCATTGGAGGAGACTACACACGATTCTGAATTAATGCTGAATAATATGAAAACACGCAAGACATGTAGTAAAGCAGTAGGACACATTTTGTGGTGTCTGACGAGCAGCGTCCTCTGTAACTGTGCGCAGATACTATGTATCATTCTCCCAAATTATTTAGCATAACGATTTCGGAATAGCATTGGAGGAGACTACACGCGATTCTGAATTAATGCTAAATAATATGAAAACAAGCAGGACATGTAGTAAAGCAGTAGGACACATTTTGTGGTGTCTGACGAGCAGCGCCCTCTGTAACTGTGCGCAGATACTATGTATCATTCTCCCAAATTATTTAGCATAACGATTTCGGAATAGCATTGGAGGAGACTACACACGATTCTGAATTAATGCTAAGTAATATGAAAACACGCAAGACATGTAGTAAAGCAGTAGGACACATTTTGTGGTGTCTGACGAGCAGCGCCCTCTGTAACTGTGCGCAGATACTATGTATCATTCTCACAAATTATTTAGCATAACGATTTCGGAATAGCATTGGAGGAGACTACACACTATTCTGAATTAATGCTAAATAATATGAAAACAAGCAAGACATGTAGTAAAGCAGTAGGACACATTTTGTGGTGTCTGACGAGCAGCGCCCTCTGTAACTGTGCGCAGATACTATGTATCATTCTCCCAAATTATTTAGCATAACGATTTCGGAATAGCATTGGAGGAGACTACACACGATTCTGAATTAATGCTAAATAATATGAAAACACGCAAGACATGTAGTAAAGCAGTAGGACACATTTTGTGGTGTCTGACGAGCAGCGCCCTCTGTAACTGTGCGCAGATACTATGTATCATTCTCCCAAATTATTTAGCATAACGATTTCGGAATAGCATTGGAGGAGACTACACACGATTCTGAATTAATGCTAAATAATATGAAAACACGCAAAACATGTAGTAAAGCAGTAGGACACATTTTGTGGTGTCTGACGAGCAGCGCCCTCTGTAACTGTGCGCAGATACTATGTATCATTCTCCCAAATTATTTAGCATAACGATTTCGGAATAGCATTGGAGGAGACTACACACGATTCTGAATTAATGCTAAATAATATGAAAACAAGCAGGACATGTAGTAAAGCAGTAGGACACATTTTGTGGTGTCTGACGAGCAGCGCCCTCTGTAACTGTGCGCAGATACTATGTATCATTCTCCCAAATTATTTAGCATAACGATTTCGGAATAGCATTGGAGGAGACTACACACGATTCTGAATTAATGCTAAATAATATGAAAACACGCAAGACATGTAGTAAAGCAGTAGGACACATTTTGTGGTGTCTGACGAGCAGCGCCCTCTGTAACTGTGCGCAGATACTATGTATCATTCTCCCAAATTATTTAGCATAACGATTTCGGAATAGCATTGGAGGAGACTACACACGATTCTGAATTAATGCTAAATAATATGAAAACACGCAAGACATGCAGTAAAGCAGTAGGACACATTTTGTGGTGTCTGACGAGCAGCGCCCTCTGTAACTGTGCGCAGATACTATGTATCATTCTCCCAAATTATTTAGCATAACGATTTCGGAATAGCATTGGAGGAGACTACACACGATTCTGAATTAATGCTAAATAATATGAAAACACGCAAGACATGTAGTAAAGCAGTAGTACACATTTTGTGGTGTCTGACGAGCAGCGCCCTCTGTAACTGTGCGCAGATACTATGTATCATTCTCCCAAATGATTTAGCATAACGATTTCGGAATAGCATTGGAGGAAACTACACACGATTCTGAATTAATGCTAAATAATATGAAAACACGCAAGACATGTAGTAAAGCAGTAGTACACATTTTGTGGTGTCTGACGAGCAGCGCCCTCTGTAACTGTGCGCAGATACTATGTATCATTCTCCCAAATGATTTAGCATAACGATTTCGGAATAGCATTGGAGGAGACTACACACGATTCTGAATTAATGCTAAATAATATGAAAACAAGCAGGACATGTAGTAAAGCAGTAGGACACATTTTGTGGTGTCTGACGAGCAGCGCCCTCTGTAACTGTGCGCAGATACTATGTATCATTCTCCCAAATTATTTAGCATAACGATTTCGGAATAGCATTGGAGGAGACTACACACGATTCTGAATTAATGCTAAATAATATGAAAACACGCAAGACATGTAGTAAAGCAGTAATACACATTTTGTGGTGTCTGACGAGCAGCGCCCTCTGTAACTGTGCACAGATACTATGTATCATTCTCCCAAATTATTTAGCATAACGATTTCGGAATAGCATTGGAGGAGACTACACACGATTCTGAATTAATGCTAAATAATATGAAAACACGCAAGACATGTAGTAAAGCAGTAGTACACATTTTGTGGTGTCTGACGAGCAGCGCCCTCTGTAACTGTGCGCAGATACTATGTATCATTCTCCCAAATTATTTAGCATAACGATTTCGGAATAGCATTGGAGGAGACTACACACGATTCTGAATTAATGCTAAATAATATGAAAACAAGCAGGACATGTAGTAAAGCAGTAGGACACATTTTGTGGTGTCTGACGAGCAGCGCCCTCTGTAACTGTGCGCAGATACTATGTATCATTCTCCCAAATTATTTAGCATAACGATTTCGGAATAGCATTGGAGGAGACTACACACGATTCTGAATTAATGCTAAATAATATGAAAACACGCAAGACATGTAGTAAAGCAGTAGGACACATTTTGTGGTGTCTGACGAGCAGCGCCCTCTGTAACTGTGCGCAGATACTATGTATCATTCTCCCAAATTATTTAGCATAACGATTTCGGAATAGCATTGGAGGAGACTACACACGATTCTGAATTAATGCTAAATAATATGAAAACACGCAAGACATGTAGTAAAGCAGTAGTACACATTTTGTGGTGTCTGACGAGCAGCGCCCTCTGTAACTGTGCGCAGATACTATGTATCATTCTCCCAAATGATTTAGCATAACGATTTCGGAATAGCATTGGAGGAAACTACACACGATTCTGAATTAATGCTAAATAATATGAAAACACGCAAGACATGTAGTAAAGCAGTAGGACACATTTTGTGGTGTCTGACGAGCAGCGTCCTCTGTAACTGTGCGCAGATACTATGTATCATTCTCCCAAATTATTTAGCATAACGATTTCGGAATAGCATTGGAGGAGACTACACGCGATTCTGAATTAATGCTAAATAATATGAAAACAAGCAGGACATGTAGTAAAGCAGTAGGACACATTTTGTGGTGTCTGACGAGCAGCGCCCTCTGTAACTGTGCGCAGATACTATGTATCATTCTCCCAAATGATTTAGCATAACGATTTCGGAATAGCATTGGAGGAGACTACACACGATTCTGAATTAATGCTAAACAATATGAAAACACGCAAGACATGTAGTAAAGCAGTAGGACACATTTTGTGGTGTCTGACGAGCAGCGTCCTCTGTAACTGTGCGCAGATACTATGTATCATTCTCCCAAATTATTTAGCATAACGATTTCGGAATAGCATTGGAGGAGACTACACGCGATTCTGAATTAATGCTAAATAATATGAAAACAAGCAGGACATGTAGTAAAGCAGTAGGACACATTTTGTGGTGTCTGACGAGCAGCGCCCTCTGTAACTGTGCGCAGATACTATGTATCATTCTCCCAAATTATTTAGCATAACGATTTCGGAATAGCATTGGAGGAGACTACACACGATTCTGAATTAATGCTAAATAATATGAAAACACGCAAGACATGTAGTAAAGCAGTAGGACACATTTTGTGGTGTCTGACGAGCAGCGCCCTCTGTAACTGTGCGCAGATACTATGTATCATTCTCCCAAATTATTTAGCATAACGATTTCGGAATAGCATTGGCGGAGACTACACACGATTCTGAATTAATGCTAAATAATATGAAAACAAGCAAGACATGTAGTAAAGCAGTAGGACACATTTTGTGGTGTCTGACGAGCAGCGCCCTCTGTAACTGTGCGCAGATACTATGTATAATTCTCCCAAATTATTTAGCATAACGATTTCGGAATAGCATTGGAGGAGACTACACACGATTCTGAATTAATGCTAAATAATATGAAAACACGCAAGACATGTAGTAAAGCAGTAGGACACATTTTGTGGTGTCTGACGAGCAGCGCCCTCTGTAACTGTGCGCAGGTACTATGTATCATTCTCCCAAATTATTTAGCATAACGATTTCGGAATAGCATTGGAGGAGACTACACACTATTCTGAATTAATGCTAAATAATATGAAAACAAGCAAGACATGTAGTAAAGCAGTAGGACACATTTTGTGGTGTCTGACGAGCAGCGCCCTCTGTAACTGTGCGCAGATACTATGTATCATTCTCCCAAATTATTTAGCATAACGATTTTGGAATAGCATTGGAGGAGACTACACACGATTCTGAATTAATGCTAAATAATATGAAAACACGCAAGACATGTAGTAAAGCAGTAGGACACATTTTGTGGTGTCTGACGAGCAGCGCCCTCTGTAACTGTGCGCAGATACTATGTATCATTCTCCCAAATTATTTAGTATAACGATTTCGGAATAGCATTGGAGGAGACTACACGCGATTCTGAATTAATGCTAAATAATATGAAAACAAGCAAGACATGTAGTAAAGCAGTAGGACACATTTTGTGGTGTCTGACGAGCAGCGCCCTCTGTAACTGTGCGCAGATACTATGTATCATTCTCCCAAATTATTTAGCATAACGATTTCGGAATAGCATTGGCGGAGACT
Source organism: Schistocerca serialis cubense (assembly GCF_023864345.2). Lineage (NCBI taxonomy): Eukaryota > Metazoa > Arthropoda > Insecta > Orthoptera > Acrididae > Schistocerca > Schistocerca serialis. Next base: position 819,410 of record NW_026047481.1, on the reverse strand, counting down.
ACACACGATTCTGAATTAATGCTAAATAATATGAAAACAAGCAAGACATGTAGTAAAGCAGTAGGACACATTTTGTGGTGTCTGACGAGCAGCGCCCTCTGTAACTGTGCGCAGATACTATGTATCATTCTCCCAAATTATTTAGCATAACGATTTCGGAATAGCATTGGAGGAGACTACACACGATTCTGAATTAATGCTAAATAATATGAAAACAAGCAAGACATGTAGTAAAGCAGTAGGACACATTTTGTGGTGTCTGACGAGCAGCGCCCTCTGTAACTGTGCGCAGATACTATGTATCATTCTCCCAAATTATTTAGCATAACGATTTCGGAATAGCATTGGAGGAGACTACACACGATTCTGAATTAATGCTAAATAATATGAAAACACGCAAGACATGTAGTAAAGCAGTAGGACACATTTTGTGTTGTCTGACGAGCAGCGCCCTCTGTAACTGTGCGCAGATACTATGTATCATTCTCCCAAATTATTTAGCATAACGATTTCGGAATAGCATTGGAGGAGACTACACGCGATTCTGAATTAATGTTAAATAATATGAAAACACGCAAGACATGTAGTAAAGCAGTAGGACACATTTTGTGGTGTCTGAGGAGCAGCGCCCTCTGTAACTGTGCGCAGATACTATGTATCATTCTCCCAAATTATTTAGCATAACGATTTCGGAATAGCATTGGAGGAGACTACACGCGATTCTGAATTAATGTTAAATAATATGAAAACACGCAAGACATGTAGTAAAGCAGTAGGACACATTTTGTGGTGTCTGACGAGCAGCGCCCTCTGTAACTGTGCGCAGATACTATGTATCATTCTCCCAAATTATTTAGCATAACGGTTTCGGAATAGCATTGGAGGATACTACACACGATTCTGAATTAATGCTAAATAATATGAAAACACGCAAGACATGTAGTAAAGCAGTAGGACACATTTTGTGGTGTCTGACGAGCAGCGCCCTCTGTAACTGTGCGCAGATACTATGTATCATTCTCCCAAATTATTTAGCATAACGATTTCGGAATAGCATTGGAGGAGACTACACGCGATTCTGAATTAATGCTAAATAATATGAAAACAAGCAAGACATGTAGTAAAGCAGTGGGACACATTTTGTAGTGTCTGACGAGCAGCGCACTCTGTAGGTGGGCGCAGATAGTATGTATCATTCTCCGAAAATATTAAGAATAACGATTTTGGAATAGCATTGGCGGAGACTACACACGATTCTGAATTAATGGTAAATAATTTGAAAACACGCAAGACATGTAGTAAAGCAGTAGGACACATTTTGTGGTGTCTGACGAGCAGCGCACTCTGTAGGTGGGCGCAGATACTATGTATCATTCTCCGAAAATATTAAGAATAACGATTTCGGAATAGCATTGACAGAGACTACTCACGATTCTGAATTAATGCTAAATAATATGAAAACACGCAAGACATGTAGTAAAGCAGTAGGACACATTTGGTGGTGTGGGATGAGCAGCGCACTCTGTAGCTGTGCGCAGATACTTTGTATCATTCTCCGAAAATATTAAGAATAACGATTTCGGAATAGCATTGGCGGAGACTACACATGATTCTGAATTGGTGCTAAATAAAATGAAAACACGCGAGACATGTTGTAAAGCAGTAGGACACATTTTGTGGTGTCTGACGAGCAGCGCACTCTGTAGGTGGGCGCAGATACTATGTATCATTCCCCGAAAATATTAAGAATAACGATTTCGGAATAGCATTGACAGAGACTACTCACGATTCTGAAATAATGCTAAATAATATGAAAACACGCAAGACATGTAGTAAAGCAGTAGGACACATTTTGTGGTGTGGGATGAGCAGCGCACTCTGTAGCTGTGCGCAGATACTATGTATCATTCTCCGAAAATATTAAGAATAACGATTTCGGAATAGCATTGGCGCAGACTACACACGATTCTGAATTAATGCTAAATAATATGAAAACACGCGAGACATGTTGTAAAGCAGTAGGACACATTTTGTGGTGTCTGACGAGCAGCGCCCTCTGTAACTGTGCGCAGATACTACGTATCACTCTCCCAAATTATTTAGCATAACGATTTCGGAATAGCATTGGCGGAGACTACACACGATTCTGAATTAATGCTAAATAATATGAAAACAAGCAAGACATGTAGTAAAGCAGTAGGACACATTTTGTGGTGTCTGACGAGCAGCGCACTCTGTAGGTGGGCGCAGATACTATGTATCATTCTCCGAAAATATTGAGAATAACGATTTCGGAATAGCATTGACAGAGACTACTCACGATTCTGAATTAATGCTAAATAATATGAAAACACGCAACACATGTAGTAAAGCAGTAGGACACATTTTGTGGTGTGGGATGAGCAGCGCACTCTGTAGGTGGGCGCAGATAGTATGTATCATTCTCCGAAAATATCAAGAATAACGATTTCGGAATAGCATTGACAGAGACTACTCACGATTCTGAATTAATGCTAAGTTATATGAAAACTCGCAAGACAGGTAGTAAAGCAGTAGGACACATTTTGTGGTGTGGGATTAGCGGCCCACTCTGTAGGTGAGCGCAGATACAATGTATCATTCTCCCAAATTATTTAGCATAACGATTTCGGAATAGCGTTGGCGGAGACTACACACGATTCTGAATTGGTGCTAAATAATATGAAAACACGCGAGACATGTTGTAAAGCAGTAGGACACATTTTGTGGTGTCTGACAAGCAGCGCACTCTGTAGGTGGGCGCAGATACTATGTATCATTTTCCGAAAATATTAAGAATAACGGTTTCGGAATAGCATTGACAGAGAGTACTCACGATTCTGAATTAATGCTAAATAATATGAAAACACGCGAGACATGTAGTAAAGCAGTAGGACACATTTTGTGGTGTCTGACGAGCAGCGCACTCTGTAGGTGGGCGCAGATACTATGTATCATTCTCCGAAAAGATTAAGAATAACGATTTCGGAATAGCATTGGCGGAGACTACACACGATTCTGCATTAATGCTAAATAATATGAAAACACGCAAGACATGTAGTAAAGCAGTAAGACACATTTTGTGGTGTCTGACGAGCAGCGCACTCTGTAGGTGGGCGGAGATACTATGTATCATTCTCCCTAAATATTAAGAATAACGATTTCGGAATAGCATTGGCGGAGACTACTCACGATTCTGAATTGGTGCTAAATAATATGAAAACACGCAAGACATGTAGTAAAGCAGTAGGACACATTTTGTGGTGTCTGACGAGCAGCGCCCTCTGTAACTGTGCGCAGATACTATGTATCATTCTCCCAAATTATTTAGCATAACGATTTCGGAATAGCATTGGCGGAGACTACACACGATTCTGAATTAATGCTAAATAATATGAAACAAGCAAGACATGTAGTAAAGCAGTAGGACACATTTTGTGGTGTCTGACGAGCAGCGCACTCTGTAGGTGGGCGGAGATTCAATGTATCATTCTTACAAAATATTAAGAATAACGATTTCGGAATAGCATTGGCGGAGACTACTCACGATTCTGAATTGGTGCTAAATAATATGAAAACACGCAAGACATGTAGTAAAGCAGTAGGACACATTTTGTGGTGTCTGACGAGCAGCGCCCTCTGTAACTGTGCGCAGATACTATGTATCATTCTCCCAAATTATTTAGCATAACGATTTCGGAATAGCATTGGCGGAGACTACACACGATTCTGAATTAATGCTAAATAATATGAAAACAAGCAAGACATGTAGTAAAGCAGTAGGACACATTTTGTGGTGTGGGACGAGCAGCGCACTCTGTAGGTGGGCGGAGATTCAGTGTATCATTCTCCCAAAATATTAAGAATAACGATTTCGGAATAGCATTGGCGGAGACTACTCACGATTCTGAATTGTTGCTAAATAATATGAAAACACGCAAGACATGTAGTAAAGCAGTAGGACACATTTTGTGGTGTCTGACGAGCAGCGCACTCTGTAGGTGGGCGGAGATACTATGTATCATTCTCCCTAAATATTAAGAATAACGATTTCGGAATAGCATTGGCGGAGACTACACACGATTCTGAATTGTTGCTAAATAATATGAAAACACGCGAGACATGTAGTAAAGCAGTAAGACACATTTTGTGGTGTCTGACGAGCAGCGCACTCTGTAGGTGGGCGGAGATACTATGTATCATTCTCCCTAAATATTAAGAATAACGATTTCGGAATAGCATTGGCGGAGACTACACACGATTCTGAATTGTTGCTAAATAATATGAAAACACGCGAGACATGTAGTAAAGCAGTAAGACACATTTTGTGGTGTCTGACGAGCAGCGCACTCTGTAGGTGGGCGGAGATACTATGTATCATTCTCCCTAAATATTAAGAATAACGATTTCGGAATAGCATTGGCGGAGACTACACACGATTCTGCATTAATGCTAAATAATATGAAAACACGCAAGACATGTAGTAAAGCAGTAAGACACATTTTGTGGTGTCTGACGAGCAGCGCACTCTGTAGGTGGGCGGAGATACTATGTATCATTCTCCCTAAATATTAAGAATAACGATTTCGGAATAGCATTGGCGGAGACTACTCACGATTCTGAATTGGTGCTAAATAATATGAAAACACGCAAGACATGTAGTAAAGCAGTAGGACACATTTTGTGGTGTCTGACGAGCAGCGCCCTCTGTAACTGTGCGCAGATACTATGTATCATTCTCCCAAATTATTTAGCATAACGATTTCGGAATAGCATTGGCGGAGACTACACACGATTCTGAATTAATGCTAAATAATATGAAACAAGCAAGACATGTAGTAAAGCAGTAGGACACATTTTGTGGTGTCTGACGAGCAGCGCACTCTGTAGGTGGGCGGAGATTCAATGTATCATTCTTACAAAATATTAAGAATAACGATTTCGGAATAGCATTGGCGGAGACTACTCACGATTCTGAATTGGTGCTAAATAATATGAAAACACGCAAGACATGTAGTAAAGCAGTAGGACACATTTTGTGGTGTCTGACGAGCAGCGCCCTCTGTAACTGTGCGCAGATACTATGTATCATTCTCCCAAATTATTTAGCATAACGATTTCGGAATAGCATTTTCGGAGACTACACACGATTCTGAATTAATGCTAAATAATATGAAAACAAGCAAGACATGTAGTAAAGCAGTAAGACACATTTTGTGGTGTCTGACGAGCAGCGCCCTCTGTAACTGTGCGCAGATACTATGTATCATTCTCCCAAAATATTAAGAATAACGATTTCGGAATAGCATTGGCGGAAACTACTCACGATTCTGAATTGTTGCTAAATAATATGAAAACACGGGAGACATGTAGTAAAGCAGTAGGACACATTTTGTGGTGTCTGACGAGCAGCGCCCTCTGTAACTGTGCGCAGATACTATGTATCATTCTCCCAAAATATTAAGAATAACGATTTCGGAATAGCATTGGCGGAGACTACACACGATTCTGAATTGTTGCTAAATAATATGAAAACAAGCGAGACATGTAGTAAAGCAGTAAGACACATTTTGTGGTGTCTGACGAGCAGCGCCCTCTGTAACTGTGCGCAGATACTATGTATGATTCTCCCAAAATATTAAGAATAACGATTTCGGAATAGCATTGGCGGAGACTACACACGATTCTGAATTGTTGCTAAATAATATGAAAACACGCGAGACATGTAGTAAAGCAGTAAGACACATTTTGTGGTGTCTGACGAGCAGCGCCCTCTGTAACTGTGCGCAGATACTATGTATCATTCTCCCAAATTATTTAGCATAACGATTTCGGAATAGCATTGGCGGAGACTACACACGATTCTGAATTGTTGCTAAATAATATGAAAACACGCGAGACATGTAGTAAAGCAGTAAGACACATTTTGTGGTGTCTGACGAGCAGCGCACTCTGTAGGTGGGCGGAGATACACTGTATCATTCTCCCAAAATATTAAGAATAACGATTTCGGAATAGCATTGGCGGAGACTACTCACGACTCTGAATTGGTGCTAAATAATATGAAAACACGCAAGACATGTAGTAAAGCAGTAGGACACATTTTGTGGTGTCTGACGAGCAGCGCACTCTGTAGGTGGGCGGAGGTACAATGTATCATTCTCCCAAAATATTAAGAATAACGATTTCGGAATAGCATTGGCGGAGACTACTCACGATTCTGAATTGGTGCTAAATAATATGAAAACACGCAAGACATGTAGTAAAGCAGTAGGACACATTTTGTGGTGTCTGACGAGCAACGCACTCTGTAGGTGGGCGGAGATACAATGTATCATTCTCCCAAAATATTAAGAATAACGATTTCGGAATAGCATTGGCGGAGACTACACACGATTCTGAATTGTTACTAAATAATATGAAAACACGCGAGACATGTAGTAAAGCAGTAAGACACATTTTGTGGTGTCTGACGAGCAGCGCACTCTGTAGGTGGGCGGAGATACAATGTATCATTCTCCCAAAATATTAAGAATAACGATTTCGGAATAGCATTGGCGGAGACTACTCACGATTCTGAATTGGTGCTAAATAATATGAAAACACGCAAGACATGTAGTAAAGCAGTAGGACACATTTTGTGGTGTCTGACGAGCAGCGCACTCTGTAGGTGGGCGGAGATACTATGTATCATTCTCCCAAAATATTAAGAATAACGATTTCGGAATAGCATTGGCGGAGACTACTCACGATTCTGAATTGTTGCTAAATAATATGAAAACACGCGAGACATGTAGTAAAGCAGTAGGACACATTTTGTGGTGTCTGAAGAGCAGCGCCCTCTGTAACTGTGCGCAGATACTATGTATCATTCCCCCAAATAATTTAGCATAACCATTTCGGAATAGCATTGGCGGAGACTACACACGACTCTGAATTAATGCTAAATAATATGAAAACACGCAAGACATGTAGTAAAGCAGTAGGACACATTTTGTGGTGTCTGACGAGCAGCGCACTCTGTAGGTGGGCGGAGATACAATGTATCATTCTCCCAAAATATTAAGAATAACGATTTCGGAATAGCATTGGCGGAGACTACTCACGATTCTGAATTGGTGCTAAATAATATGAAAACACGCAAGACATGTAGTAAAGCAGTAGGACACATTTTATGGTGTCTGACGAGCAGCGCCCTCTGTAACTGTGCGCAGATACTATGTATCATTCTCCCAAAATATTAAGAATAACGATTTCGGAATAGCATTGGCGGAGACTACTCACGATTCTGAATTGGTGCTAAATAATATGAAAACACGCAAGACATGTAGTAAAGCAGTAGGACACATTTTGTGGTGTCTGACGAGCAGCGCACTCTGTAGGTGGGCGGAGATACTATGTATCATTCTCCCAAAATATTAAGAATAACGATTTCGGAATAGCATTGGCGGAGACTACTCACGATTCTGAATTGGTGCTAAATAATATGAAAACACGCAAGACATGTAGTAAAGCAGTAGGACACATTTTATGGTGTCTGTCGAGCAGCGCCCTCTGTAACTGTGCGCAGATACTAAGTATCATTCTCCCAAAATATTAAGAATAACGATTTCGGAATAGCATTGGCGGAGACTACACACGATTCTGAATTGTTGCTAAATAATATGAAAACACGCGAGACATGTAGTAAAGCAGTAAGACACATTTTGTGGTGTCTGACGAGCAGCGCACTCTGTAGGTGGGCGGAGATACACTGTATCATTCTCCCAAAATATTAAGAATAACGATTTCGGAATAGCATTGGCGGAGACTACTCACGACTCTGAATTGGTGCTAAATAATATGAAAACACGCAAGACATGTAGTAAAGCAGTAGGACACATTTTGTGGTGTCTGACGAGCAGCGCACTCTGTAGGTGGGCGGAGGTACAATGTATCATTCTCCCAAAATATTAAGAATAACGATTTCGGAATAGCATTGGCGGAGACTACTCACGATTCTCAATTGGTGCTAAATAATATGAAAACACGCAAGACATGTAGTAAAGCAGTAGGACACATTTTGTGGTGTCTGACGAGCAATGCACTCTGTAGGTGGGCGAAGATACAATGTATCATTCTCCCAAAATATTAAGAATAACGCTTTCGGAATAGCATTGGCGGAGACTACTCACGACTCTGAATTGGTGCTAAATAATATGAAAACACGCAAGACATGTAGTAAAGCAGTAGGACACATTTTGTGGTGTCTGACGAGCAGCGCACTCTGTAGATGGGCGGGGATACAATGTATCATTCTCCCAAAATACTAAGAATAACGATTTCGGAATAGCATTGGCGGAGACTACTCACGACTCTGAATTGGTGCTAAATAATATGAAAACACGCAAGACATGTAGTAAAGCAGTAAGACACATTTTGTGGTGTCTGACGAGCAGCGCCCTCTGTAACTGTGCGCAGATACTATGTGTCATTCTCCCAAAATATTAAGAATAACGATTTCGGAATAGCATTGGCGGAGACTACACACGATTCTGAATTGTTGCTAAATAATATGAAAACACGCGAGACATGTAGTAAAGCAGTAAGACACATTTTGTGGTGTCTGACGAGCAACGCACTCTGTAGGTGGGCGGAGATACAATGTATCATTCTCCCAAAATATTAAGAATAACGATTTCGGAATAGCATTGGCGGAGACTACTCACGACTCTGAATTGGTGCTAAATAATATGAAAACACGCAAGACATGTAGTAAAGCAGTAGGACACATTTTGTGGTGTCTGACGAGCAACGCACTCTGTAGGTGGGCGGAGATACAATGTATCATTCTCCCAAAATATTAAGAATAACGATTTCGGAATAGCATTGGCGGAGACTACTCACGACTCTGAATTGGTGCTAAATAATATGAAAACACGCAAGACATGTAGTAAAGCAGTAGGACACATTTTGTGGTGTCTGACGAGCAACGCACTCTGTAGGTGGGCGGAGATACAATGTATCATTCTCCCAAAATATTAAGAATAACGATTTCGGAATAGCATTGGCGGAGACTACTCACGATTCTGAATTGGTGCTAAATAATATGAAAACACGCAAGACATGTAGTAAAGCAGTAGGACACATTTTGTGGTGTCTGACGAGCAACGCACTCTGTAGGTGGGCGGAGATACAATGTATCATTCTCCCAAAATGTTAAGAATAACGATTTCGGAATAGCATTGGCGGAGACTACTCACGACTCTGAATTGGTGCTAAATAATATGAAAACACGCAAGACATGTAGTAAAGCAGTAGGACACATTTTGTGGTGTCTGACGAGCAACGCACTCTGTAGGTGGGCGGAGGTACAATGTATCATTCTCCCAAAATATTAAGAATAACGATTTCGGAATAGCATTGGCGGAGACTACTCACGACTCTGAATTGGTGCTAAATAATATGAAAACACGCAAGACATGTAGTAAAGCAGTAGGACACATTTTGTGGTGTCTGACGAGCAGCGCACTCTGTAGGTGGGCGGAGATACTATGTATCATTCTCCCAAAATATTAAGAATAACGATTTCGGAATAGCATTGGCGGAGACTACTCACGATTCTGAATTGGTGCTAAATAATATGAAAACACGCAAGACATGTAGTAAAGCAGTAGGACACATTTTATGGTGTCTGACGAGCAGCGCCCTCTGTAACTGTGCGCAGATACTATGTTTCATTCTCCCAAAATATTAAGAATAACGATTTCGGAATAGCATTGGCGGGGACTACACACGATTCTGAATTGTTGCTAAATAATATGAAAACACGCGATACATGTAGTAAAGCAGTAAGACACATTTTGTGGTGTCTGACGAGCAGCGCCCTCTGTAACTGTGCGCAGATACTATGTATCATTCTCCCAAAATATTAAGAATAACGATTTCGGAATAGCATTGGCGGAGACTACACACGATTCTGAATTGTTGCTAAATAATATGAAAACACGCGAGACATGTAGTAAAGCAGTAAGACACATTTTGTGGTGTCTGACGAGCAGCGCACTCTGTAGGTGGGCGGAGATACACTGTATCATTCTCCCAAAATATTAAGAATAACGATTTCGGAATAGCATTGGCGGAGACTACTCACGACTCTGAATTGGTGCTAAATAATATGAAAACACGCAAGACATGCAGTAAAGCAGTAGGACACATTTTGTGGTGTCTGACGAGCAGCGCACTCTGTAGGTGGGCGGAGGTACAATGTATCATTCTCCCAAAATATTAAGAATAACGATTTCGGAATAGCATTGGCGGAGACTACTCACGATTCTGAATTGGTGCTAAATAATATGAAAACACGCAAGACATGTAGTAAAGCAGTAGGACACATTTTGTGGTGTCTGACGAGCAACGCACTCTGTAGGTGGGCGGAGATACAATGTATCATTCTCCCAAAATATTAAGAATAACGATTTCGGAATAGCATTGGCGGAGACTACACACGATTCTGAATTGTTACTAAATAATACGAAAACACGCGAGACATGTAGTAAAGCAGTAAGACACATTTTGTGGTGTCTGACGAGCAGCGCACTCTGTAGGTGGGCGGAGATACAATGTATCATTCTCCCAAAATATTAAGAATAACGATTTCGGAATAGCATTGGCGGAGACTACTCACGATTCTGAATTGGTGCTAAATAATATGAAAACACGCAAGACATGTAGTAAAGCAGTAGGACACATTTTGTGGTGTCTGACGAGCAGCGCACTCTGTAGGTGGGCGGAGATACTATGTATCATTCTCCCAAAATATTAAGAATAACGATTTCGGAATAGCATTGGCGGAGACTACTCACGATTCTGAATTGTTGCTAAATAATATGAAAACACGCGAGACATGTAGTAAAGCAGTAGGACACATTTTGTGGTGTCTGAAGAGCAGCGCCCTCTGTAGATGGGCGGAGATACAATGTATCATTCTCCCAAAATACTAAGAATAACGATTTCGGAATAGCATTGGCGGAGACTACTCACGACTCTGAATTGGTGCTAAATAATATGAAAACACGCAAGACATGTAGTAAAGCAGTAAGACACATTTTGTGGTGTCTGACGAGCAGCGCCCTCTGTAACTGTGCGCAGATACTATGTGTCATTCTCCCAAAATATTAAGAATAACGATTTCGGAATAGCATTGGCGGAGACTACACACGATTCTGAATTGTTGCTAAATAATATGAAAACACGCGAGACATGTAGTAAAGCAGTAAGACACATTTTGTGGTGTCTGACGAGCAACGCACTCTGTAGGTGGGCGGAGATACAATGTATCATTCTCCCAAAATATTAAGAATAACGATTTCGGAATAGCATTGGCGGAGACTACTCACGACTCTGAATTGGTGCTAAATAATATGAAAACACGCAAGACATGTAGTAAAGCAGTAGGACACATTTTGTGGTGTCTGACGAGCAACGCACTCTGTAGGTGGGCGGAGATACAATGTATCATTCTCCCAAAATATTAAGAATAACGATTTCGGAATAGCATTGGCGGAGACTACTCACGACTCTGAATTGGTGCTAAATAATATGAAAACACGCAAGACATGTAGTAAAGCAGTAGGACACATTTTGTGGTGTCTGACGAGCAACGCACTCTGTAGGTGGGCGGAGATACAATGTATCATTCTCCCAAAATATTAAGAATAACGATTTCGGAATAGCATTGGCGGAGACTACTCACGATTCTGAATTGGTGCTAAATAATATGAAAACACGCAAGACATGTAGTAAAGCAGTAGGACACATTTTGTGGTGTCTGACGAGCAACGCACTCTGTAGGTGGGCGGAGATACAATGTATCATTCTCCCAAAATGTTAAGAATAACGATTTCGGAATAGCATTGGCGGAGACTACTCACGACTCTGAATTGGTGCTAAATAATATGAAAACACGCAAGACATGTAGTAAAGCAGTAGGACACATTTTGTGGTGTCTGACGAGCAACGCACTCTGTAGGTGGGCGGAGGTACAATGTATCATTCTCCCAAAATATTAAGAATAACGATTTCGGAATAGCATTGGCGGAGACTACTCACGACTCTGAATTGGTGCTAAATAATATGAAAACACGCAAGACATGTAGTAAAGCAGTAGGACACATTTTGTGGTGTCTGACGAGCAGCGCACTCTGTAGGTGGGCGGAGATACTATGTATCATTCTCCCAAAATATTAAGAATAACGATTTCGGAATAGCATTGGCGGAGACTACTCACGATTCTGAATTGGTGCTAAATAATATGAAAACACGCAAGACATGTAGTAAAGCAGTAGGACACATTTTATGGTGTCTGACGAGCAGCGCCCTCTGTAACTGTGCGCAGATACTATGTTTCATTCTCCCAAAATATTAAGAATAACGATTTCGGAATAGCATTGGCGGGGACTACACACGATTCTGAATTGTTGCTAAATAATATGAAAACACGCGATACATGTAGTAAAGCAGTAAGACACATTTTGTGGTGTCTGACGAGCAGCGCCCTCTGTAACTGTGCGCAGATACTATGTATCATTCTCCCAAAATATTAAGAATAACGATTTCGGAATAGCATTGGCGGAGACTACACACGATTCTGAATTGTTGCTAAATAATATGAAAACACGCGAGACATGTAGTAAAGCAGTAAGACACATTTTGTGGTGTCTGACGAGCAGCGCACTCTGTAGGTGGGCGGAGATACACTGTATCATTCTCCCAAAATATTAAGAATAACGATTTCGGAATAGCATTGGCGGAGACTACTCACGACTCTGAATTGGTGCTAAATAATATGAAAACACGCAAGACATGCAGTAAAGCAGTAGGACACATTTTGTGGTGTCTGACGAGCAGCGCACTCTGTAGGTGGGCGGAGGTACAATGTATCATTCTCCCAAAATATTAAGAATAACGATTTCGGAATAGCATTGGCGGAGACTACTCACGATTCTGAATTGGTGCTAAATAATATGAAAACACGCAAGACATGTAGTAAAGCAGTAGGACACATTTTGTGGTGTCTGACGAGCAACGCACTCTGTAGGTGGGCGGAGATACAATGTATCATTCTCCCAAAATATTAAGAATAACGATTTCGGAATAGCATTGGCGGAGACTACACACGATTCTGAATTGTTACTAAATAATACGAAAACACGCGAGACATGTAGTAAAGCAGTAAGACACATTTTGTGGTGTCTGACGAGCAGCGCACTCTGTAGGTGGGCGGAGATACAATGTATCATTCTCCCAAAATATTAAGAATAACGATTTCGGAATAGCATTGGCGGAGACTACTCACGATTCTGAATTGGTGCTAAATAATATGAAAACACGCAAGACATGTAGTAAAGCAGTAGGACACATTTTGTGGTGTCTGACGAGCAGCGCACTCTGTAGGTGGGCGGAGATACTATGTATCATTCTCCCAAAATATTAAGAATAACGATTTCGGAATAGCATTGGCGGAGACTACTCACGATTCTGAATTGTTGCTAAATAATATGAAAACACGCGAGACATGTAGTAAAGCAGTAGGACACATTTTGTGGTGTCTGAAGAGCAGCGCCCTCTGTAACTGTGCGCAGATACTATGTATCATTCCCCCAAATAATTTAGCATAACCATTTCGGAATAGCATTGGCGGAGACTACACACGACTCTGAATTAATGCTAAATAATATGAAAATACGCAAGACATGTAGTAAAGCAGTAGGACACATTTTGTGGTGTCTGACGAGCAGCGCACTCTGTAGGTGGGCGGAGATACAATGTATCATTCTCCCTAAATATTAAGAATAACGATTTCGGAATAGCATTGGCGGAGACTACACACGATTCTGAATTGTTGCTAAATAATATGAAAACACGCGAGACATGTAGTAAAGCAGTAAGACACATTTTGTGGTGTCTGACGAGCAGCGCACTCTGTAGGTGGGCGGAGATACAATGTATCATTCTCCCAAAATATTAAGAATAACGATTTCGGAATAGCATTGGCGGAGACTACTCACGATTCTGAATTGGTGCTAAATAATATGAAAACACGCAAGACATGTAGTAAAGCAGTAGGACACATTTTGTGGTGTCTGACGAGCAGCGCACTCTGTAGGTGGGCGGAGATACAATGTATCATTCTCCCAAAATATTAAGAATAACGATTTCGGAATAGCATTGGCGGAGACTACTCACGACTCTGAATTGGTGCTAAACAATATGAAAACACGCAAGACATGTAGTAAAGCAGTAGGACACATTTTGTGGTGTCTGACGAGCAGCGCACTCCGTAGGTGGGCGGAGATACTATGTATCATTCTCCCAAAATATTAAGAATAACGATTTCGGAATAGCATTGGCGGAGACTACTCACGATTCTGAATTGGTGCTAAATAATATGAAAACACGCAAGACATGTAGTAAAGCAGTAGGACACATTTTATGGTGTCTGACGAGCAGCGCCCTCTGTAACTGTGCGCAGATACTATGTATCATTCTCCCAAAATATTAAGAATAACGATTTCGGAATAGCATTGGCGGAGACTACACACGATTCTGAATTGTTGCTAAATAATATGAAAACACGCGAGACATGTAGTAAAGCAGTAAGACACATTTTGTGGTGTCTGACGAGCAGCGCCCTCTGTAACTGTGCGCAGATACTATGTATCATTCTCCCAAAATATTAAGAATAACGATTTCGGAATAGCATTGGCGGGGACTACACACGATTCTGAATTGTTGCTAAATAATATGAAAACACGCGATACATGTAGTAAAGCAGTAAGACACATTTTGTGGTGTCTGACGAGCAGCGCCCTCTGTAACTGTGCGCAGATACTATGTATCATTCTCCCAAAATATTAAGAATAACGATTTCGGAATAGCATTGGCGGAGACTACACACGATTCTGAATTGTTGCTAAATAATATGAAAACATGCGAGACATGTAGTAAAGCAGTAAGACAGATTTTGTGGTGTCTGACGAGCAGCGCCCTCTGTAACTGTGCGCAGATACTATGTATCATTCTCCCAAAATATTAAGAATAACGATTTCGGAATAGCATTGGCGGAGACTACACACGATTCTGAATTGTTGCTAAATAATATGAAAACACGCGAGACATGTAGTAAAGCAGTAAGACACATTTTGTGGTGTCTGACGAGCAGCGCACTCTGTAGGTGGGCGGAGATACAATGTATCATTCTCCCAAAATATTTAGCATAACGATTTCGGAATAGCATTGGCGGAGACTACTCACGATTCTGAATTGGTGGTAAATAATATGAAAACACGCAAGACATGTAGTAAAGCAGTAAGACACATTTTGTGGTGTCTGACGAGCAGCGCACTCTGTAGGTGGGCGGAGATACAATGTATCATTCTCCCAAAATATTAAGAATAACGATTTCGGAATAGCATTGGCGGAGACTACTCACGATTCTGAATTGGTGCTAAATAATATGAAAACACGCAAGACATGTAGTAAAGCAGTAAGACACATTTTGTGGTGTCTGACGAGCAGCGCACTCTGTAGGTGGGCGCAGACACTATGTTTCATTCTCCCAAAATATTAAGAATAACGATTTCGGAATAGCATTGGCGGAGACTACACACGATTCTGAATTAATGCTAAATAATATGAAAACAAGCAAGACATGTAGTAAAGCAGTAGGACACATTTTGCGGTGTCTGACGAGCAGCGCACTCTATAGGTGGGCGCAGATAGTATGTATCATTGTCCGAAAATATTAAGAATAACGATTTCGGAATAGCATTGGCGGAGACTACACACGATTCTGCATTAATGCTAAATAATATGAAAACACGCAAGACATGTAGTAAAGCAGTAAGACACATTTTGTGGTGTCTGACGAGCAGCGCCCTCTGTATCTGTGCCCAGATACTATGTATCATTCTCCCAGAATGTTGAGAATAACGATTTCGGAATAGCATTGGCGGAGACTACACACGATTCTGAATTGGTGCTAAATAATATGAAAACACGCAAGACATGTAGTAAAGCAGTAGGACACATTTTATGGTGTCTGACGAGCAGCGCCCTCTGTAACTGTGCGCAGATACTATGTATCATTCTCCCAAAATATTAAGAATAACGATTTCGGAATAGCATTGGCGGAGACTACACACGATTCTGAATTGTTGCTAAATAATATGAAAACACGCGAGACGTGTAGTAAAGCAGTAAGACACATTTTGTGGTGTCTGACGAGCAGCGCACTCTGTAACTGTGCGCAGATACTATGTATCATTCTCCCAAAATATTAAGAATAACGATTTCGGAATAGAATTGGCGGAGACTACACACGATTCTGAATTGTTGCTAAATAATATGAAAACACGCGAGACGTGTAGTAAAGCAGTAAGACACATTTTGTGGTGTCTGACGAGCAGCGCCCTCTGTAACTGTGCGCAGATACTATGTATCATTCTCCCAAAATATTAAGAATAACGATTTCGGAATAGCATTGGCGGAGACTACACACGATTCTGAATTGTTGCTAAATAATATGAAAACACGCGAGACGTGTAGTAAAGCAGTAAGACACATTTTGTGGTGTCTGACGCGCAGCGCCCTCTGTAACTGTGCGCAGATACTATGTATCATTCTCCCAAAATATTAAGAATAACGATTTCGGAATAGCATTGGAGGAGACTACACGCGATTCTGAATTAATGCTAAATAATATGAAAACAAGCAGGACATGTAGTAAAGCAGTAGGACACATTTTGTGGTGTCTGACGAGCAGCGCCCTCTGTAACTGTGCGCAGATACTATGTATCATTCTCCCAAATTATTTAGCATAACGATTTCGGAATAGCATTGGAGGATACTACAAACGATTCTGAATTAATGCTAAATAATATGAAAACACGCAAGACATGTAGTAAAGCAGTAGGACACATTTTGTGGTGTCTGACGAGCAGCGCCCTCTGTAACTGTGCGCAGATACTATGTATCATTCTCCCAAAATATTTAGCATAACGATTTCGGAATAGCATTGGCGGAGACTACACACGATTCTGAATTAATGCTAAATAATATGAAAACAAGCAAGACATGTAGTAAAGCAGTAGGACACATTTTGTGGTGTCTGACGAGCAGCGCCCTCTGTAACTGTGCGCAGATACTATGTATCATTCTCCCAAAATTTTAAGAATAACGATTTCGGAATAGCATTGGCGGAGACTACACACGATTCTGAATTGTTGCTAAATAATATGAAAACACGCGAGACGTGTAGTAAAGCAGTAAGACACATTTTGTGGTGTCTGACGAGCAGCGCACTCTGTAACTGTGCGCAGATACTATGTATCATTCTCCCAAAATATTAAGAATAACGATTTCGGAATAGCATTGGCGGAGACTACACACGATTCTGAATTGTTGCTAAATAATATGAAAACACGCGAGACGTGTAGTAAAGCAGTAGGACACATTTTGTGGTGTCTGACGAGCAGCGCCCTCTGTAACTGTGCGCAGATACTATGTATCATTCTCCCAAATTGTTTAGCATAACGATTTCGGAATAGCATTGGCGGAGACTACACACGATTCTGAATTAATGCTAAATAATATGAAAACAAGCAAGACATGTAGTAAAGCAGTAGGACACATTTTGTGGTGTCTGACGAGCAGCGCCCTCTGTAACTGTGCGCAGATACTATGTATCATTCTCCCAAAATATTTAGCATAACGATTTCGGAATAGCATTGGCGGAGACTACACACGATTCTGAATTGTTGCTAAATAATATGAAAACACGCGAGACGTGTAGTAAAGCAGTAAGACACATTTTGTGGTGTCTGACGAGCAGCGCCCTCTGTAACTGTGCGCAGATACTATGTATCATTCTCCCAAAATATTAAGAATAACGATTTCGGAATAGCATTGGCGGAGACTACACACGATTCTGAATTGTTGCTAAATAATATGAAAACACGCGAGACGTGTAGTAAAGCAGTAAGACACATTTTGTGGTGTCTGACGAGCAGCGCCCTCTGTAACTGTGCGCAGATACTATGTATCATTCTCCCAAAATATTAAGAATAACGATTTCGGAATAGCATTGGCGGAGACTACACACGATTCTGAATTGTTGCTAAATAATATGAAAACACGCGAGACGTGTATTAAAGCAGTAAGACACATTTTGTGGTGTCTGACGAGCAGCGCACTCTGTAACTGTGCGCAGATACTATGTATCATTCTCCCAAAATATTAAGAATAACGATTTCGGAATAGCATTGGCGGAGACTACACACGATTCTGAATTGTTGCTAAATAATATGAAAACACGCGAGACGTGTAGTAAAGCAGTAAGACACATTTTGTGGTGTCTGACGAGCAGCGCACTCTGTAACTGTGCGCAGATACAATGTATCATTCTCCCAAAATATTAAGAATAACGATTTCGGAATAGCATTGGAGGAGACTACACGCGATTCTGAATTAATGCTAAATAATATGAAAACAAGCAGGACATGTAGTAAAGCAGTAGGACACATTTTGTGGTGTCTGACGAGCAGCGCCCTCTGTAACTGTGCGCAGATACTATGTATCATTCTCCCAAATTATTTAGCATAACGATTTCGGAATAGCATTGGAGGAGACTACAAACGATTCTGAATTAATGCTAAATAATATGAAAACACGCAAGACATGTAGTAAAGCAGTAGGACACATTTTGTGGTGTCTGACGAGCAGCGCCCTCTGTAACTGTGCGCAGATACTATGTACCATTCTCCCAAATTATTTAGCATAACGATTTCGGAATAGCATTGGCGGAGACTACACACGATTCTGAATTAATGCTAAATAATATGAAAACAAGCAAGACATGTAGTAAAGCAGTAGGACACATTTTGTGGTGTCTGACGAGCAGCGCCCTCTGTAACTGTGCGCAGATACTATGTATCATTCTCCCAAATTATTTAGCATAACGATTTCGGAATAGCATTGGAGGAGACTACACACGATTCTGAATTAATGCTAAATAATATGAAAACACGCAAGACATGTAGTAAAGCAGTAGGACACATTTTGTGGTGTCTGACGAGCAGCGCCCTCTGTAACTGTGCGCAGATACTATGTATCATTCTCCCAAAATATTAAGAATAACGATTTCGGAATAGCATTGGCGGAGACTACACACGATTCTGAATTGTTGCTAAATAATATGAAAACACGCGAGACATGTAGTAAAGCAGTAAGACACATTTTGTGGTGTCTGACGAGCAGCGCACTCTGTAGGTGGGCGGAGATACAATGTATCATTCTCCGAAAATATTAAGAATAACGATTTCGGAATAGCATTGGCGGAGACTACTCACGATTCTGAATTGGTGGTAAATAATATGAAAACACGCAAGACATGTAGTAAAGCAGTAAGACACATTTTGTGGTGTCTGACGAGCAGCGCACTCTGTAGGTGGGCGGAGATACAATGTATCATTCTCCCAAAATATTAAGAATAACGATTTCGGAATAGCATTGGCGGAGACTACTCACGATTCTGAATTGGTGCTAAATAATATGAAAACACGCAAGACATGTAGTAAAGCAGTAAGACACATTTTGTGGTGTCTGACGAGCAGCGCACTCTGTAGGTGGGCGCAGACACTATGTTTCATTCTCCCAAAATATTAAGAATAACGATTTCGGAATAGCATTGGCGGAGACTACACACGATTCTGAATTAATGCTAAATAATATGAAAACAAGCAAGACATGTAGTAAAGCAGTAGGACACATTTTGCGGTGTCTGACGAGCAGCGCACTCTATAGGTGGGCGCAGATAGTATGTATCATTCTCCGAAAATATTAAGAATAACGATTTCGGAATAGCATTGGCGGAGACTACACACGATTCTGCATTAATGCTAAATAATATGAAAACACGCAAGACATGTAGTAAAGCAGTAAGACACATTTTGTGGTGTCTGACGAGCAGCGCCCTCTGTATCTGTGCGCAGATACTATGTATCATTCTCCCAGAATGTTGAGAATAACGATTTCGGAATAGCATTGGCGGAGACTACTCACGATTCTGAATTGGTGCTAAATAATATGAAAACACGCAAGACATGTAGTAAAGCAGTAAGACACATTTTGTGGTGTCTGACGAGCAGCGCCCTCTGTAACTGTGCGCAGATACTATGTATCATTCTCCCAAAATATTAAGAATAACGATTTCGGAATAGCATTGGCGGAGACTACACACGATTCTGAATTGTTGCTAAATAATATGAAAACACGCGAGACATGTAGTAAAGCAGTAAGACACATTTTGTGGTGTCTGACGAGCAGCGCCCTCTGTAACTGTGCGCAGATACTATGTATCATTCTCCCAAAATATTAAGAATAACGATTTCGGAATAGCATTGGCGGAGACTACACACGATTCTGAATTGTTGCTAAATAATATGAAAACACGCGAGACATGTAGTAAAGCAGTAGGACACATTTTGTGGTGTGGGACGAGCAGCGCACTCTGTAGGTGGGCGCAGATACTATGTATCATTCTCCGAAGATATTAAGAATAACGATTTCGGCATAGCATTGGCGGACAATACACACAATTTTGAATTGTTGCTAAATAATATGAAAACACGCAAGACATGTAGTAAAGCAGTAGGACACATTTTGTGGTGTCTGACGAGCAGCGCACTTCGTAGGTGGGCGCAGATAGTATGTATCATCCTCCGAAAATATTAAGAATAACGATTTCGGAATAGCATTGGCGGAGACTACACACGATTCTGAATTAATGCTAAATATTATGAAAACACGCAAGACATGTAGTAAAGCAGTAGGACACATTTTGTGGTGTCTGACGAGCAGCGCACTCTGTAGGTGGGCGCAGATAGTATGTATCATTCTCCGAAAATATTAAGAATAACGATTTCGGAATAGCATTGGCGGAGACTACACACGATTCTGAATTAATGCTAAATATTATGAAAACACGCAAGACATGTAGTAAAGCAGTAGGACACATTTTGTGGTGTCTGACGAGCAGCGCACTCTGTAGGTGGCCGCAGATAGTATGTATCATTCTCCGAAAATAATAAGAATAACGATTTCGGAATAGCATTGGCGGAGACAACACTCGATTCTGAATTAATGCAAAATAATATGAAAACACGCAAGACACGTAATAAAGCAGTAGGACACATTTTGTGGTGTCTGACGAGCAGCGCCCTCTGTGACTGTGTGCAGATACTATGTATCATGCTCCCAAATTATTTAGCATAACGATTTCGGAATAGCATTGGCGGAGACTACACACGATTCTGAATTAATGCTAAATAATATGAAAACACGCAAGACATGTACTAAAGCAGTAGGACACATTTTGTGGTGTCTGACGAGCAGCGCCCTCTGTAACTGTGCGCAGATACTACGTATCATTCTCCCAAATTATTTAGCATAACGATTTCGGAATAGCATTGGAGGAGACTACACGCGATTCTGAATTAATGCTAAATAATATGAAACCAAGCAAGACATGTAGTAAAGCAGTAGGACACATTTTGTGGTGTCTGACGAGCAGCGCACTCTGTAGGTGGGCGCAGGTAGTATGTACCATTCTCCGAAAATATTAAGAATAACGATTTCGGAATAGCATTGGCGCAGACTACACTCGATTCTGAATTGGTGCTAAATAATATGAAATCAAGCAAGACATGTAGTAAAGCAGTAGGACACATTTTGTGGTGTCTGACGAGCAGCGCAATCTGTAGGTGGGCGCAGATAGTATGTATCATTCTCCCAAAATATTAAGAATAACGATTTCGGAATAGCATTGGCGGAGACTACTCACGATTCTGAATTGGTGCTAAATAACATGAAAACACGCAAGACATGTAGTAAAGCAGTAAGACACATTTTGTGGTGTCTGACGAGCAGCGCACTGTGTAGGTGGGCGGAGATACAATGTATCATTCTCCCAAAATATTAAGAATACTGAATTCATAATAGCATTGGCGGAGACTACACACGATTCTGAATTAATGCTAAATAATATGAAAACACGCAAGACATGTACTAAAGCAGTAGGACACATTTTGTGGTGTCTGACGAGCAGCGCCTTCTGTAACTGTGCGCAGATACTACGTATCATTCTCCCAAATTATTTAGCATAACGATTTCGGAATAGCATTGGAGGAGACTACACGCGATTCTGAATTAATGGTAAATAATATGAAAACAAGCAGGACATGTAGTAAAGCAGTAGGACACATTTTGTGGTGTCTGACGAGCAGCGCCCTCTGTAACTGTGCGCAGATACTATGTATCATTCTCCCAAATTATTTAGCATAACGATTTCGGAATAGCATTGGAGGAGACTACACACGATTCTGAATTAATGCTAAATAATATGAAAACACGCAAGACATGTAGTAAAGCAGTAGGACACATTTTGTGGTGTCTGACGAGCAGCGCACTCTGTAACTGTGCGCAGATACTATGTATCATTCTCCCAAATTATTTAGCATAACGATTTCGGAATAGCATTGGAGGAGACTACACACGATTCTGAATTAATGCTAAATAATATGAAAACACGCAAGACATGTAGTAAAGCAGTAGGACACATTTTGTGGTGTCTGACGAGCAGCGCCCTCTGTAACTGTGCGCAGATACTATGTATCATTCTCCCAAATTATTTAGCATAACGATTTCGGAATAGCATTGGAGGAGACTACACGCGATTCTGAATTAATGCTAAATAATATGAAAACAAGCAGGACATGTAGTAAAGCAGTAGGACACATTTTGTTGTGTCTGACGAGCAGCGCCCTCTGTAACTGTGCGCAGATACTATGTATCATTCTCCCAAATTATTTAGTATAACGATTTCGGAATAGCATTGGAGGAGACTACACACGATTCTGAATTAATGCTAAATAATATGAAAACACGCAAGACATGTAGTAAAGCAGTAGGACACATTTTGTGGTGTCTGACGAGCAGCGTCCTCTGTAACTGTGCGCAGATACTATGTATCATTCTCCCAAATTATTTAGCATAACGATTTCGGAATAGCATTGGAGGAGACTACACGCGATTCTGAATTAATGCTAAATAATATGAAAACAAGCAGGACATGTAGTAAAGCAGTAGGACACATTTTGTGGTGTCTGACGAGCAGCGCCCTCTGTAACTGTGCGCAGATACTATGTATCATTCTCCCAAATTATTTAGCATAACGATTTCGGAATAGCATTGGAGGAGACTACACACGATTCTGAATTAATGCTAAATAATATGAAAACACGCAAGACATGTAGTAAAGCAGTAGGACACATTTTGTGGTGTCTGACGAGCAGCGCCCTCTGTAACTGTGCGCAGATACTATGTATCATTCTCCCAAATTATTTAGCATAACGATTTCGGAATAGCATTGGAGGAGACTACACACTATTCTGAATTAATGCTAAATAATATGAAAACAAGCAAGACATGTAGTAAAGCAGTAGGACACATTTTGTGGTGTCTGACGAGCAGCGCCCTCTGTAACTGTGCGCAGATACTATGTATCATTCTCCCAAATTATTTAGCATAACGATTTCGGAATAGCATTGGAGGAGACTACACACGATTCTGAATTAATGCTAAATAATATGAAAACACGCAAGACATGTAGTAAAGCAGTAGGACACATTTTGTGGTGTCTGACGAGCAGCGCCCTCTGTAACTGTGCGCAGATACTATGTATCATTCTCCCAAATTATTTAGCATAACGATTTCGGAATAGCATTGGAGGAGACTACACACGATTCTGAATTAATGCTAAATAATATGAAAACACGCAAAACATGTAGTAAAGCAGTAGGACACATTTTGTGGTGTCTGACGAGCAGCGCCCTCTGTAACTGTGCGCAGATACTATGTATCATTCTCCCAAATTATTTAGCATAACGATTTCGGAATAGCATTGGAGGAGACTACACACGATTCTGAATTAATGCTAAATAATATGAAAACAAGCAGGACATGTAGTAAAGCAGTAGGACACATTTTGTGGTGTCTGACGAGCAGCGCCCTCTGTAACTGTGCGCAGATACTATGTATCATTCTCCCAAATTATTTAGCATAACGATTTCGGAATAGCATTGGAGGAGACTACACACGATTCTGAATTAATGCTAAATAATATGAAAACACGCAAGACATGTAGTAAAGCAGTAGGACACATTTTGTGGTGTCTGACGAGCAGCGCCCTCTGTAACTGTGCGCAGATACTATGTATCATTCTCCCAAATTATTTAGCATAACGATTTCGGAATAGCATTGGAGGAGACTACACACGATTCTGAATTAATGCTAAATAATATGAAAACACGCAAGACATGCAGTAAAGCAGTAGGACACATTTTGTGGTGTCTGACGAGCAGCGCCCTCTGTAACTGTGCGCAGATACTATGTATCATTCTCCCAAATTATTTAGCATAACGATTTCGGAATAGCATTGGAGGAGACTACACACGATTCTGAATTAATGCTAAATAATATGAAAACACGCAAGACATGTAGTAAAGCAGTAGTACACATTTTGTGGTGTCTGACGAGCAGCGCCCTCTGTAACTGTGCGCAGATACTATGTATCATTCTCCCAAATGATTTAGCATAATGATTTCGGAATAGCATTGGAGGAAACTACACACGATTCTGAATTAATGCTAAATAATATGAAAACACGCAAGACATGTAGTAAAGCAGTAGTACACATTTTGTGGTGTCTGACGAGCAGCGCCCTCTGTAACTGTGCGCAGATACTATGTATCATTCTCCCAAATGATTTAGCATAACGATTTCGGAATAGCATTGGAGGAGACTACACACGATTCTGAATTAATGCTAAATAATATGAAAACAAGCAGGACATGTAGTAAAGCAGTAGGACACATTTTGTGGTGTCTGACGAGCAGCGCCCTCTGTAACTGTGCGCAGATACTATGTATCATTCTCCCAAATTATTTAGCATAACGATTTCGGAATAGCATTGGAGGAGACTACACACGATTCTGAATTAATGCTAAATAATATGAAAACACGCAAGACATGTAGTAAAGCAGTAGGACACATTTTGTGGTGTCTGACGAGCAGCGCCCTCTGTAACTGTGCGCAGATACTATGTATCATTCTCCCAAATTATTTAGCATAACGATTTCGGAATAGCATTGGAGGAGACTACACACGATTCTGAATTAATGCTAAATAATATGAAAACACGCAAGACATGTAGTAAAGCAGTAGTACACATTTTGTGGTGTCTGACGAGCAGCGCCCTCTGTAACTGTGCGCAGATACTATGTATCATTCTCCCAAATTATTTAGCATAACGATTTCGGAATAGCATTGGAGGAGACTACACACGATTCTGAATTAATGCTAAATAATATGAAAACAAGCAGGACATGTAGTAAAGCAGTAGGACACATTTTGTGGTGTCTGACGAGCAGCGCCCTCTGTAACTGTGCGCAGATACTATGTATCATTCTCCCAAATTATTTAGCATAACGATTTCGGAATAGCATTGGAGGAGACTACACACGATTCTGAATTAATGCTAAATAATATGAAAACACGCAAGACATGTAGTAAAGCAGTAGGACACATTTTGTGGTGTCTGACGAGCAGCGCCCTCTGTAACTGTGCGCAGATACTATGTATCATTCTCCCAAATTATTTAGCATAACGATTTCGGAATAGCATTGGAGGAGACTACACACGATTCTGAATTAATGCTAAATAATATGAAAACACGCAAGACATGTAGTAAAGCAGTAGTACACATTTTGTGGTGTCTGACGAGCAGCGCCCTCTGTAACTGTGCGCAGATACTATGTATCATTCTCCCAAATGATTTAGCATAACGATTTCGGAATAGCATTGGAGGAAACTACACACGATTCTGAATTAATGCTAAATAATATGAAAACACGCAAGACATGTAGTAAAGCAGTAGGACACATTTTGTGGTGTCTGACGAGCAGCGTCCTCTGTAACTGTGCGCAGATACTATGTATCATTCTCCCAAATTATTTAGCATAACGATTTCGGAATAGCATTGGAGGAGACTACACGCGATTCTGAATTAATGCTAAATAATATGAAAACAAGCAGGACATGTAGTAAAGCAGTAGGACACATTTTGTGGTGTCTGACGAGCAGCGCCCTCTGTAACTGTGCGCAGATACTATGTATCATTCTCCCAAATGATTTAGCATAACGATTTCGGAATAGCATTGGAGGAGACTACACACGATTCTGAATTAATGCTAAATAATATGAAAACACGCAAGACATGTAGTAAAGCAGTAGGACACATTTTGTGGTGT
Source organism: Schistocerca serialis cubense (assembly GCF_023864345.2). NCBI lineage: Eukaryota > Metazoa > Arthropoda > Insecta > Orthoptera > Acrididae > Schistocerca > Schistocerca serialis. The sequence continues at coordinate 792,987 of NW_026047481.1, read as the reverse complement.
CTGACGAGCAGCGTCCTCTGTAACTGTGCGCAGATACTATGTATCATTCTCCCAAATTATTTAGCATAACGATTTCGGAATAGCATTGGAGGAGACTACACGCGATTCTGAATTAATGCTAAATAATATGAAAACAAGCAGGACATGTAGTAAAGCAGTAGGACACACTTTGTGGTGTCTGACGAGCAGCGCCCTCTGTAACTGTGCGCAGATACTATGTATCATTCTCCCAAATTATTTAGCATAACGATTTCGGAATAGCATTGGAGGAGACTACACACGATTCTGAATTAATGCTAAATAATATGAAAACACGCAAGACATGTAGTAAAGCAGTAGGACACATTTTGTGGTGTCTGACGAGCAGCGCCCTCTGTAACTGTGCGCAGATACTATGTATCATTCTCCCAAATTATTTAGCATAACGATTTCGGAATAGCATTGGCGGAGACTACACACGATTCTGAATTAATGCTAAATAATATGAAAACAAGCAAGACATGTAGTAAAGCAGTAGGACACATTTTGTGGTGTCTGACGAGCAGCGCCCTCTGTAACTGTGCGCAGATACTATGTATAATTCTCCCAAATTATTTAGCATAACGATTTCGGAATAGCATTGGAGGAGACTACACACGATTCTGAATTAATGCTAAATAATATGAAAACACGCAAGACATGTAGTAAAGCAGTAGGACACATTTTGTGGTGTCTGACGAGCAGCGCCCTCTGTAACTGTGCGCAGATACTATGTATCATTCTCCCAAATTATTTAGCATAACGATTTCGGAATAGCATTGGAGGAGACTACACACTATTCTGAATTAATGCTAAATAATATGAAAACAAGCAAGACATGTAGTAAAGCAGTAGGACACATTTTGTGGTGTCTGACGAGCAGCGCCCTCTGTAACTGTGCGCAGATACTATGTATCATTCTCCCAAATTATTTAGCATAACGATTTCGGAATAGCATTGGAGGAGACTACACACGATTCTGAATTAATGCTAAATAATATGAAAACACGCAAGACATGTAGTAAAGCAGTAGGACACATTTTGTGGTGTCTGACGAGCAGCGCCCTCTGTAACTGTGCGCAGATACTATGTATCATTCTCCCAAATTATTTAGTATAACGATTTCGGAATAGCATTGGAGGAGACTACACGCGATTCTGAATTAATGCTAAATAATATGAAAACAAGCAAGACATGTAGTAAAGCAGTAGGACACATTTTGTGGTGTCTGACGAGCAGCGCCCTCTGTAACTGTGCGCAGATACTATGTATCATTCTCCCAAATTATTTAGCATAACGATTTCGGAATAGCATTGGCGGAGACTACACACGATTCTGAATTAATGCTAAATAATATGAAAACAAGCAAGACATGTAGTAAAGCAGTAGGACACATTTTGTGGTGTCTGACGAGCAGCGCCCTCTGTAACTGTGCGCAGATACTATGTATCATTCTCCCAAATTATTTAGCATAACGATTTCGGAATAGCATTGGAGGAGACTACACACGATTCTGAATTAATGCTAAATAATATGAAAACAAGCAAGACATGTAGTAAAGCAGTAGGACACATTTTGTGGTGTCTGACGAGCAGCGCCCTCTGTAACTGTGCGCAGATACTATGTATCATTCTCCCAAATTATTTAGCATAACGATTTCGGAATAGCATTGGAGGAGACTACACATGATTCTGAATTAATGCTAAATAATATGAAAACACGCAAGACATGTAGTAAAGCAGTAGGACACATTTTGTGTTGTCTGACGAGCAGCGCCCTCTGTAACTGTGCGCAGATACTATGTATCATTCTCCCAAATTATTTAGCATAACGATTTCGGAATAGCATTGGAGGAGACTACACGCGATTCTGAATTAATGTTAAATAATATGAAAACACGCAAGACATGTAGTAAAGCAGTAGGACACATTTTGTGGTGTCTGACGAGCAGCGCCCTCTGTAACTGTGCGCAGATACTATGTATCATTCTCCCAAATTATTTAGCTTAACGATTTCGGAATAGCATTGGAGGAGACTACACGCGATTCTGAATTAATGTTAAATAATATGAAAACACGCAAGACATGTAGTAAAGCAGTAGGACACATTTTGTGGTGTCTGACGAGCAGCGCCCTCTGTAACTGTGCGCAGATACTATGTATCATTCTCCCAAATTATTTAGCATAACGGTTTCGGAATAGCATTGGAGGATACTACACACGATTCTGAATTAATGCTAAATAATATGAAAACACGCAAGACATGTAGTAAAGCAGTAGGACACATTTTGTGGTGTCTGACGAGCAGCGCCCTCTGTAACTGTGCGCAGATACTATGTATCATTCTCCCAAATTATTTAGCATAACGATTTCGGAATAGCATTGGAGGAGACTACACGCGATTCTGAATTAATGCTAAATAATATGAAAACAAGCAAGACATGTAGTAAAGCAGTGGGACACATTTTGTAGTGTCTGACGAGCAGCGCACTCTGTAGGTGGGCGCAGATAGTATGTATCATTCTCCGAAAATATTAAGAATAACGATTTTGGAATAGCATTGGCGGAGACTACACACGATTCTGAATTAATGGTAAATAATTTGAAAACACGCAAGACATGTAGTAAAGCAGTAGGACACATTTTGTGGTGTCTGACGAGCAGCGCACTCTGTAGGTGGGCGCAGATACTATGTATCATTCTCCGAAAATATTAAGAATAACGATTTCGGAATAGCATTGACAGAGACTACTCACGATTCTGAATTAATGCTAAATAATATGAAAACACGCAAGACATGTAGTAAAGCAGTAGGACACATTTGGTGGTGTGGGATGAGCAGCGCACTCTGTAGCTGTGCGCAGATACTTTGTATCATTCTCCGAAAATATTAAGAATAACGATTTCGGAATAGCATTGGCGGAGACTACACATGATTCTGAATTGGTGCTAAATAAAATGAAAACACGCGAGACATGTTGTAAAGCAGTAGGACACATTTTGTGGTGTCTGACGAGCAGCGCACTCTGTAGGTGGGCGCAGATACTATGTATCATTCCCCGAAAATATTAAGAATAACGATTTCGGAATAGCATTGACAGAGACTACTCACGATTCTGAAATAATGCTAAATAATATGAAAACACGCAAGACATGTAGTAAAGCAGTAGGACACATTTTGTGGTGTGGGATGAGCAGCGCACTCTGTAGCTGTGCGCAGATACTATGTATCATTCTCCGAAAATATTAAGAATAACGATTTCGGAATAGCATTGGCGCAGACTACACACGATTCTGAATTAATGCTAAATAATATGAAAACACGCGAGACATGTTGTAAAGCAGTAGGACACATTTTGTGGTGTCTGACGAGCAGCGCCCTCTGTAACTGTGCGCAGATACTACGTATCATTCTCCCAAATTATTTAGCACAACGATTTCGGAATAGCATTGGCGGAGACTACACACGATTCTGAATTAATGCTAAATAATATGAAAACAAGCAAGACATGTAGTAAAGCAGTAGGACACATTTTGTGGTGTCTGACGAGCAGCGCACTCTGTAGGTGGGCGCAGATACTATGTATCATTCTCCGAAAATATTGAGAATAACGATTTCGGAATAGCATTGACAGAGACTACTCACGATTCTGAATTAATGCTAAATAATATGAAAACACGCAACACATGTAGTAAAGCAGTAGGACACATTTTGTGGTGTGGGATGAGCAGCGCACTCTGTAGGTGGGCGCAGATAGTATGTATCATTCTCCGAAAATATCAAGAATAACGATTTCGGAATAGCATTGACAGAGACTACTCACGATTCTGAATTAATGCTAAATAATATGAAAACACGCGAGACATGTAGTAAAGCAGTAGGACACATTTTGTGGTGTCTGACGAGCAGCGCACTCTGTAGGTGGGCGCAGATACTATGTATCATTCTCCGAAAAGATTAAGAATAACGATTTCGGAATAGCATTGGCGGAGACTACACACGATTCTGCATTAATGCTAAATAATATGAAAACACGCAAGACATGTAGTAAAGCAGTAAGACACATTTTGTGGTGTCTGACGAGCAGCGCACTCTGTAGGTGGGCGGAGATACTATGTATCATTCTCCCTAAATATTAAGAATAACGATTTCGGAATAGCATTGGCGGAGACTACTCACGATTCTGAATTGGTGCTAAATAATATGAAAACACGCAAGACATGTAGTAAAGCAGTAGGACACATTTTGTGGTGTCTGACGAGCAGCGCCCTCTGTAACTGTGCGCAGATACTATGTATCATTCTCCCAAATTATTTAGCATAACGATTTCGGAATAGCATTGGCGGAGACTACACACGATTCTGAATTAATGCTAAATAATATGAAACAAGCAAGACATGTAGTAAAGCAGTAGGACACATTTTGTGGTGTCTGACGAGCAGCGCACTCTGTAGGTGGGCGGAGATTCAATGTATCATTCTTACAAAATATTAAGAATAACGATTTCGGAATAGCATTGGCGGAGACTACTCACGATTCTGAATTGGTGCTAAATAATATGAAAACACGCGAGACATGTTGTAAAGCAGTAGGACACATTTTGTGGTGTCTGACAAGCAGCGCACTCTGTAGGTGGGCGCAGATACTATGTATCATTTTCCGAAAATATTAAGAATAACGGTTTCGGAATAGCATTGACAGAGAGTACTCACGATTCTGAATTAATGCTAAATAATATGAAAACACGCGAGACATGTAGTAAAGCAGTAGGACACATTTTGTGGTGTCTGACGAGCAGCGCACTCTGTAGGTGGGCGGAGATACTATGTATCATTCTCCCTAAATATTAAGAATAACGATTTCGGAATAGCATTGGCGGAGACTACTCACGATTCTGAATTGGTGCTAAATAATATGAAAACACGCAAGACGTGTAGTAAAGCAGTAGGACACATTTTGTGGTGTCTGACGAGCAGCGCCCTCTGTAACTGTGCGCAGATACTATGTATCATTCTCCCAAATTATTTAGCATAACGATTTCGGAATAGCATTGGCGGAGACTACACACGATTCTGAATTAATGCTAAATAATATGAAACAAGCAAGACATGTAGTAAAGCAGTAGGACACATTTTGTGGTGTCTGACGAGCAGCGCACTCTGTAGGTGGGCGGAGATTCAATGTATCATTCTTACAAAATATTAAGAATAACGATTTCGGAATAGCATTGGCGGAGACTACTCACGATTCTGAATTGGTGCTAAATAATATGAAAACACGCAAGACATGTAGTAAAGCAGTAGGACACATTTTGTGGTGTCTGACGAGCAGCGCCCTCTGTAACTGTGCGCAGATACTATGTATCATTCTCCCAAATTATTTAGCATAACGATTTCGGAATAGCATTTTCGGAGACTACACACGATTCTGAATTAATGCTAAATAATATGAAAACAAGCAAGACATGTAGTAAAGCAGTAGGACACATTTTGTGGTGTGGGACGAGCAGCGCACTCTGTAGGTGGGCGGAGATTCAATGTATCATTCTCCCAAAATATTAAGAATAACGATTTCGGAATAGCATTGGCGGAGACTACTCACGATTCTGAATTGTTGCTAAATAATATGAAAACACGCAAGACATGTAGTAAAGCAGTAGGACACATTTTGTGGTGTCTGACGAGCAGCGCACTCTGTAGGTGGGCGGAGATACTATGTATCATTCTCCCTAAATATTAAGAATAACGATTTCGGAATAGCATTGGCGGAGACTACACACGATTCTGAATTGTTGCTAAATAATATGAAAACACGCGAGACATGTAGTAAAGCAGTAAGACACATTTTGTGGTGTCTGACGAGCAGCGCACTCTGTAGGTGGGCGGAGATACTATGTATCATTCTCCCTAAATATTAAGAATAACGATTTCGGAATAGCATTGGCGGAGACTACACACGATTCTGAATTGTTGCTAAATAATATGAAAACACGCGAGACATGTAGTAGAGCAGTAAGACACATTTTGTGGTGTCTGACGAGCAGCGCACTCTGTAGGTGGGCGGAGATACTATGTATCATTCTCCCTAAATATTAAGAATAACGATTTCGGAATAGCATTGGCGGAGACTACACACGATTCTGAATTGTTGCTAAATAATATGAAAACACGCGAGACATGTAGTAAAGCAGTAAGACACATTTTGTGGTGTCTGACGAGCAGCGCACTCTGTAGGTGGGCGGAGATACTATGTATCATTCTCCCTAAATATTAAGAATAACGATTTCGGAATAGCATTGGCGGAGACTACACACGATTCTGAATTGTTGCTAAATAATATGAAAACACGCGAGACATGTAGTAAAGCAGTAAGACACATTTTGTGGTGTCTGACGAGCAGTGCACTCTGTAGGTGGGCGGAGATACACTGTATCATTCTCCCAAAATATTAAGAATAACAATTTCGGAATAGCATTGGCGGAGACTACTCACGATTCTGAATTGGTGCTAAACAATATGAAAACACGCAAGACATGTAGTAAAGCAGTAGGACACATTTTGTGGTGTCTGACGAGCAGCGCACTCTGTAGGTGGGCGGAGATACAATGTATCATTCTCCCAAAATATTAAGAATAACGATTTCGGAATAGCATTGGCGGAGACTACACACGATTCTGAATTGTTGCTAAATAATATGAAAACACGCGAGACATGTAGTAAAGCAGTAAGACACATTTTGTGGTGTCTGACGAGCAGTGCACTCTGTAGGTGGGCGGAGATACACTGTATCATTCTCCCAAAATATTAAGAATAACGATTTCGGAATAGCATTGGCGGAGACTACTCACGATTCTGAATTGGTGCTAAATAATATGAAAACACGCAAGACATGTAGTAAAGCAGTAGGACACATTTTGTGGTGTCTGACGAGCAGCGCACTCTGTAGGTGGGCGGAGATACACTGTATCATTCTCCCAAAATGTTAAGAATAACGATTTCGGAATAGCATTGGCGGAGACTACTCACGATTCTGAATTGGTGCTAAATAATATGAAAACACGCAAGACATGTAGTAAAGGAGTAGGACACATTTTGTGGTGTCTGACGAGCAGCGCACTCTGTAGGTGGGCGGAGATACAATGTATCATTCTCCCAAAATATTAAGAATAACGATTTCGGAATAGCATTGGCGGAGACTACACACGATTCTGAATTGTTACTAAATAATATGAAAACACGCGAGACATGTAGTAAAGCAGTAAGACACATTTTGTGGTGTCTGACGAGCAGCGCACTCTGTAGGTGGGCGGAGATACTATGTATCATTCTCCCAAAATATTAAGAATAACGATTTCGGAATAGCATTGGCGGAGACTACTCACGACTCTGAATTGGTGCTAAATAATATGAAAACACGCAAGACATGTAGTAAAGCAGTAGGACACATTTTGTGGTGTCTGACGAGCAGCGCACTCTGTAGGTGGGCGGAGATACTATGTATCATTCTCCCAAAATATTAAGAATAACGATTTCGGAATAGCATTGGCGGAGACTACTCACGATTCTGAATTGTTGCTAAATAATATGAAAACACGCAAGACATGTAGTAAAGCAGTAGGACACATTTTGTGGTGTCTGACGAGCAGCGCACTCTGTAGGTGGGCGGAGATACAATGTATCATTCTCCCAAAATATTAAGAATAACGATTTCGGAATAGCATTGGCGGAGACTACACACGATTCTGAATTGTTGCTAAATAATATGAAAACACGCGAGACATGTAGTAAAGCAGTAAGACACATTTTGTGGTGTCTGACGAGCAGTGCACTCTGTAGGTGGGCGGAGATACACTGTATCATTCTCCCAAAATATTAAGAATAACGATTTCGGAATAGCATTGGCGGGGACTACACACGATTCTGAATTGTTGCTAAACAACATGAAAACACGCGATACATGTAGTAAAGCAGTAAGACACATTTTGTGGTGTCTGACGAGCAGCGCCCTCTGTAACTGTGCGCAGATACTATGTATCATTCTCCCAAAATATTAAGAATAACGATTTCGGAATAGCATTGGCGGAGACTACACACGATTCTGAATTGTTGCTAAATAATATGAAAACACGCGAGACATGTAGTAAAGCAGTAGGACAGATTTTGTGGTGTCTGACGAGCAGCGCCCTCTGTAACTGTGCGCAGATACTATGTATCATTCTCCCAAAATATTAAGAATAACGATTTCGGAATAGCATTGGCGGAGACTACACACGATTCTGAATTGTTGCTAAATAATATGAAAACACGCAAGACATGTAGTAAAGCAGTAAGACACATTTTGTGGTGTCTGACGAGCAGCGCCCTCTGTAACTGTGCGCAGATACTATGTATCATTCTCCCAAAATATTAAGAATAACGATTTCGGAATAGCATTGGCGGAGACTACACACGATTCTGAATTGTTGCTAAATAATATGAAAACACGCGAGACATGTAGTAAAGCAGTAGGACAGATTTTGTGGTGTCTGACGAGCAGCGCCCTCTGTAACTGTGCGCAGATACTATGTATCATTCTCCCAAAATATTAAGAATAACGATTTCGGAATAGCATTGGCGGAGACTACACACGATTCTGAATTGTTGCTAAATAATATGAAAACACGCAAGACATGTAGTAAAGCAGTAAGACACATTTTGTGGTGTCTGACGAGCAGCGCCCTCTGTAACTGTGCGCAGATACTATGTATCATTCTCCCAAAATATTAAGAATAACGATTTCGGAATAGCATTGGCGGAGACTACACACGATTCTGAATTGTTGCTAAATAATATGAAAACACGCAAGACATGTAGTAAAGCAGTAAGACACATTTTGTGGTGTCTGACGAGCAGCGCCCTCTGTAACTGTGCGCAGATACAATGTATCATTCTCCCAAAATATTAAGAATAACGATTTCGGAATAGCATTGGCGGAGACTACACACGATTCTGAATTGTTGCTAAATAATATGAAAACACGCGAGACATGTAGTAAAGCAGGAGGACAGATTTTGTGGTGTCTGACGAGCAGCGCCCTCTGTAACTGTGCGCAGATACTATGTATCATTCTCCCAAAATATTAAGAATAACGATTTCGGAATAGCATTGGCGGAGACTACACACGATTCTGAATTGTTGCTAAATAATATGAAAACACGCAAGACATGTAGTAAAGCAGTAAGACACATTTTGTGGTGTCTGACGAGCAGCGCCCTCTGTAACTGTGCGCAGATACTATGTATCATTCTCCCAAAATATTAAGAATAACGATTTCGGAATAGCATTGGCGGGGACTACACACGATTCTGAATTGTTGCTAAATAACATGAAAACACGCGATACATGTAGTAAAGCAGTAAGACACATTTTGTGGTGTCTGACGAGCAGCGCCCTCTGTAACTGTGCGCAGATACTATGTATCATTCTCCCAAAATATTAAGAATAACGATTTCGGAATAGCATTGGCGGAGACTACTCACGATTCTGAATTGGTGCTAAATAATATGAAAACACGCAAGACATGTAGTAAAGCAGTAAGACACATTTTGTGGTGTCTGACGAGCAGCGCACTCTGTAGGTGGGCGGAGATACAATGTATCATTCTCCCAAAATATTAAGAATATCGATTTCGGAATAGCATTGGCGGAGACTACACACGATTCTGAATTAATGCTAAATAATATGAAAACACTCAAGACATGTAGTAAAGCAGTAAGACACATTTTGTGGTGTCTGACGAGCAGCGCACTCTGTAGGTGGGCGGAGATACTATGTATCATTCTCCCTAAATATTAAGAATAACGATTTCGGAATAGCATTGGCGGAGACTACTCACGATTCTGAATTGGTGCTAAATAATATGAAAACACGCAAGACATGTAGTAAAGCAGTAGGACACATTTTGTGGTGTCTGACGAGCAGCGCCCTCTGTAACTGTGCGCAGATACTATGTATCATTCTCCCACATTATTTAGCGTAACGATTTCGGAATAGCATTGGCGGAGACTACACACGATTCTGAATTAATGCTAAATAATATGAAAACAAGCAAGACATGTAGTAAAGCAGCAGGACACATTTTGTGGTGTCTGACGAGCAGCGCACTCTGTAGGTGGGCGGAGATTCAATGTATCATTCTCCCAAAATATTAAGAATAACGATTTCGGAATAGCATTGGCGGAGACTACTCACGATTCTGAATTGGTGCTAAATAATATGAAAACACGCAAGACATGTAGTAAAGCAGTAGGACACATTTTGTGGTGTCTGACGAGCAGCGCACTCTGTAGGTGGGCGGAGATACACTGTATCATTCTCCCAAAATATTAAGTATAACGATTTCGGAATAGCATTGGCGGAGACTACTCACGATTCTGAATTGGTGCTAAATAATATGAAAACACGCAAGACATGTAGTAAAGCAGTAGGACACATTTTGTGGTGTCTGACGAGCAGCGCACTCTGTAGTTGGGCGGAGATACAATGTATCATTCTCCCAAAATATTAAGAATAACGATTTCGGAATAGCATTGGCGGAGACTACTCACGACTCTGAATTGGTGCTAAATAGTATGAAAACACGCAAGACATGTAGTAAAGCAGTAGGACACATTTTGTGGTGTCTGACGAGCAGCGCACTCTGTAGGTGGGCGGCGATACTATGTATCATTCTCCCAAAATATTAAGAATAACGATTTCGGAATAGCATTGGCGGAGACTACTCACGATTCTGAATTGTTGCTAAATAATATGAAAACACGCAAGACATGTAGTAAAGCAGTAGGACACATTTTGTGGTGTCTGACGAGCAGCGCACTCTGTAGGTGGGCGGAGATACAATGTATCATTCTCCCAAAATATTAAGAATAACGATTTCGGAATAGCATTGGCGGAGACTACACACGATTCTGAATTGTTGCTAAATAATATGAAAACACGCGAGACATGTAGTAGAGCAGTAAGACACATTTTGTGGTGTCTGACGAGCAGCGCACTCTGTAGGTGGGCGGAGATACTATGTATCATTCTCCCTAAATATTAAGAATAACGATTTCGGAATAGCATTGGCGGAGACTACACACGATTCTGAATTGTTGCTAAATAATATGAAAACACGCGAGACATGTAGTAAAGCAGTAAGACACATTTTGTGGTGTCTGACGAGCAGCGCACTCTGTAGGTGGGCGGAGATACTATGTATCATTCTCCCTAAATATTAAGAATAACGATTTCGGAATAGCATTGGCGGAGACTACTCACGATTCTGAATTGGTGCTAAATAATATGAAAACACGCAAGACATGTAGTAAAGCAGTAGGACACATTTTGTGGTGTCTGACGAGCAGCGCACTCTATAGGTGGGCGCAGATAGTATGTATCATTCTCCGAAAATATTAAGAATAACGATTTCGGAATAGCATTGGCGGAGACTACACACGATTCTGCATTAATGCTAAATAATATGAAAACACGCAAGACATGTAGTAAAGCAGTAAGACACATTTTGTGGTGTCTGACGAGCAGCGCACTCTGTAGGTGGGCGGAGATACTATGTATCATTCTCCCTAAATATTAAGAATAACGATTTCGGAATAGCATTGGCGGAGACTACTCACGATTCTGAATTGGTGCTAAATAATATGAAAACACGCAAGACATGTAGTAAAGCAGTAGGACACATTTTGTGGTGTCTGACGAGCAGCGCCCTCTGTAACTGTGCGCAGATACTATGTATCATTCTCCCACATTATTTAGCGTAACGATTTCGGAATAGCATTGGCGGAGACTACACACGATTCTGAATTAATGCTAAATAATATGAAAACAAGCAAGACATGTAGTAAAGCAGTAGGACACATTTTGTGGTGTCTGACGAGCAGCGCACTCTGTAGGTGGGCGGAGATTCAATGTATCATTCTTACAAAATATTAAGAATAACGATTTCGGAATAGCATTGGCGGAGACTACTCACGATTCTGAATTGGTGCTAAATAATATGAAAACACGCAAGACATGTAGTAAAGCAGTAGGACACATTTTGTGGTGTCTGACGAGCAGCGCCCTCTGTAACTGTGCGCAGATACTATGTATCATTCTCCCAAATTATTTAGCATAACGATTTCGGAATAGCATTGGCGGAGACTACACACGATTCTGAATTAATGCTAAATAATATGAAAACAAGCAAGACATGTAGTAAAGCAGTAGGACACATTTTGTGGTGTGGGACGAGCAGCGCACTCTGTAGGTGGGCGGAGATTCAATGTATCATTCTCCCAAAATATTAAGAATAACGATTTCGGAATAGCATTGGCGGAGACTACTCACGATTCTGAATTGGTGCTAAATAATATGAAAACACGCAAGACATGTAGTAAAGCAGTAGGACACATTTTGTGGTGTCTGACGAGCAGCGCACTCTGTAGGTGGGCGGAGATACACTGTATCATTCTCCCAAAATATTAAGTATAACGATTTCGGAATAGCATTGGCGGAGACTACTCACGATTCTGAATTGGTGCTAAATAATATGAAAACACGCAAGGCATGTAGTAAAGCAGTAGGACACATTTTGTGGTGTGGGACGAGCAGCGCACTCTGTAGGTGGGCGGAGATTCAATGTATCATTCTCCCAAAATATTAAGAATAACGATTTCGGAATAGCATTGGCGGAGACTACTCACGATTCTGAATTGGTGCTAAATAATATGAAAACACGCAAGACATGTAGTAAAGCAGTAGGACACATTTTGTGGTGTCTGACGAGCAGCGCACTCTGGCGGTGGGCGGAGATACACTGTATCATTCTCCCAAAATATTAAGTATAACGATTTCGGAATAGCATTGGCGGAGACTACTCACGATTCTGAATTGGTGCTAAATAGTATGAAAACACGCAAGACATGTAGTAAAGCAGTAGGACACATTTTGTGGTGTCTGACGAGCAGCGCACTCTGTAGTTGGGCGGAGATACAATGTATCATTCTCCCAAAATATTAAGAATAACGATTTCGGAATAGCATTGGCGGAGACTACTCACGACTCTGAATTGGTGCTAAATAGTATGAAAACACGCAAGACATGTAGTAAAGCAGTGGGACACATTTTGTGGTGTCTGACGAGCAGCGCACTCTGTAGGTGGGCGGAGATACTATGTATCATTCTCCCAAAATATTAAGAATAACGATTTCGGAATAGTATTGGCGGAGACTACTCACGATTCTGAATTGTTGCTAAATAATATGAAAACACGCAAGACATGTAGTAAAGCAGTAGGACACATTTTGTGGTGTCTGACGAGCAGCGCACTCTGTAGGTGGGCGGAGATACTATGTATCATTCTCCCTAAATATTAAGAATAACGATTTCGGAATAGCATTGGCAGAGACTACACACGATTCTGCATTAATGCTAAATAATATGAAAACACGCAAGGCATGTAGTAAAGCAGTAGGACACATTTTGTGGTGTGGGACGAGCAGCGCACTCTGTAGGTGGGCGCAGACACTATGTTTCATTCTCCCAAAATATTAAGAATATCGATTTCGGAATAGCATTGGCGGAGACTACACACGATTCTGAATTAATGCTAAATAATATGAAAACAAGCAAGACATGTAGTAAAGCAGTAGGACACATTTTGTGGTGTCTGACGAGCAGCGCACTCTATAGGTGGGCGCAGATAGTATGTATCATTCTCCGAAAATATTAAGAATAACGATTTCGGAATAGCATTGGCGGAGACTACACACGATTCTGCATTAATGCTAAATAATATGAAAACACGCAAGACATGTAGTAAAGCAGTAAGACACATTTTGTGGTGTCTGACGAGCAGCGCACTCTGTAGGTGGGCGGAGATACTATGTATCATTCTCCCTAAATATTAAGAATAACGATTTCGGAATAGCATTGGCGGAGACTACTCACGATTCTGAATTGGTGCTAAATAATATGAAAACATGCAAGACATGTAGTAAAGCAGTAGGACACATTTTGTGGTGTCTGACGAGCAGCGCCCTCTGTAACTGTGCGCAGATACTATGTATCATTCTCCCACATTATTTAGCGTAACGATTTCGGAATAGCATTGGCGGAGACTACACACGATTCTGAATTAATGCTAAATAATATGAAAACAAGCAAGACATGTAGTAAAGCAGTAGGACACATTTTGTGGTGTCTGACGAGCAGCGCACTCTGTAGGTGGGCGGAGATTCAATGTATCATTCTTACAAAATATTAAGAATAACGATTTCGGAATAGCATTGGCGGAGACTACTCACGATTCTGAATTGGTGCTAAATAATATGAAAACACGCAAGACATGTAGTAAAGCAGTAGGACACATTTTGTGGTGTCTGACGAGCAGCGCCCTCTGTAACTGTGCGCAGATACTATGTATCATTCTCCCAAATTATTTAGCATAACGATTTCGGAATAGCATTGGCGGAGACTACACACGATTCTGAATTAATGCTAAATAATATGAAAACAAGCAAGACATGTAGTAAAGCAGTAGGACACATTTTGTGGTGTGGGACGAGCAGCGCACTCTGTAGGTGGGCGGAGATTCAATGTATCATTCTCCCAAAATATTAAGAATAACGATTTCGGAATAGCATTGGCGGAGACTACTCACGATTCTGAATTGGTGCTAAATAATATGAAAACACGCAAGACATGTAGTAAAGCAGTAGGACACATTTTGTGGTGTCTGACGAGCAGCGCACTCTGTAGGTGGGCGGAGATACACTGTATCATTCTCCCAAAATATTAAGTATAACGATTTCGGAATAGTATTGGCGGAGACTACTCACGATTCTGAATTGTTGCTAAATAATATGAAAACACGCAAGACATGTAGTAAAGCAGTAGGACACATTTTGTGGTGTCTGACGAGCAGCGCACTCTGTAGGTGGGCGGAGATACAATGTATCATTCTCCCAAAATATTAAGAATAACGATTTCGGAATAGCATTGGCGGAGACTACACACGATTCTGAATTGTTGCTAAATAATATGAAAACACGCGAGACATGTAGTAGAGCAGTAAGACACATTTTGTGGTGTCTGACGAGCAGCGCACTCTGTAGGTGGGCGGAGATACTATGTATCATTCTCCCTAAATATTAAGAATAACGATTTCGGAATAGCATTGGCGGAGACTACACACGATTCTGAATTGTTGCTAAATAATATGAAAACACGCGAGACATGTAGTAAAGCAGTAAGACACATTTTGTGGTGTCTGACGAGCAGCGCACTCTGTAGGTGGGCGGAGATACTATGTATCATTCTCCCTAAATATTAAGAATAACGATTTCGGAATAGCATTGGCGGAGACTACACACGATTCTGAATTGTTGCTAAATAATATGAAAACACGCGAGACATGTAGTAAAGCAGTAGGACACATTTTATGGTGTCTGACGAGCAGCGCACTCTGTAGGTGGGCGGAGATACTATGTATCATTCTCCCTAAATATTAAGAATAACGATTTCGGAATAGCATTGGCGGAGACTACACACGATTCTGAATTGTTGCTAAATAATATGAAAACACGCGAGACATGTAGTAGAGCAGTAAGACACATTTTGTGGTGTCTGACGAGCAGCGCACTCTGTAGGTGGGCGGAGATACTATGTATCATTCTCCCTAAATATTAAGAATAACGATTTCGGAATAGCATTGGCGGAGACTACACACGATTCTGAATTGTTGCTAAATAATATGAAAACACGCGAGACATGTAGTAGAGCAGTAAGACACATTTTGTGGTGTCTGACGAGCAGCGCACTCTGTAGGTGGGCGGAGATACAATGTATCATTCTCCCAAAATATTAAGAATAACGATTTCGGAATAGCATTGGCGGAGACTACACACGATTCTGAATTGTTGCTAAATAATATGAAAACACGCGAGACATGTAGTAGAGCAGTAAGACACATTTTGTGGTGTCTGACGAGCAGCGCACTCTGTAGGTGGGCGGAGATACTATGTATCATTCTCCCTAAATATTAAGAATAACGATTTCGGAATAGCATTGGCGGAGACTACACACGATTCTGAATTGTTGCTAAATAATATGAAAACACGCGAGACCGGTAGTAAAGCAGTAAGACACATTTTGTGGTGTCTGACGAGCAGTGCACTCTGTAGGTGGGCGGAGATACACTGTATCATTCTCCCAAAATATTAAGAAGAACAATTTCGGAATAGCATTGGCGGAGACTACTCACGATTCTGGATTGGTGCTAAATAATATGAAAACACGCAAGACATGTAGTAAAGCAGTAGGACACATTTTGTGGTGTCTGACGAGCAGCGCACTCTGTAGGTGGGCGGAGATACAATGTATCATTCTCCCAAAATATTAAGAATAACGATTTCGGAATAGCATTGGCGGAGACTACACACGATTCTGAATTGTTGCTAAATAATATGAAAACACGCGAGACATGTAGTAAAGCAGTAAGACACATTTTGTGGTGTCTGACGAGCAGTGCACTCTGTAGGTGGGCGGAGATACACTGTATCATTCTCCCAAAATATTAAGAATAACAATTTCGGAATAGCATTGGCGGAGACTACTCACGATTCTGAATTGGTGCTAAATAATATGAAAACACGCAAGACATGTAGTAAAGCAGTAGGACACATTTTGTGGTGTCTGACGAGCAGCGCACTCTGTAGGTGGGCGGAGATACACTGTATCATTCTCCCAAAATATTAAGAATAACGATTTCGGAATAGCATTGGCGGAGACTACTCACGATTCTGAATTGGTGCTAAATAATATGAAAACACGCAAGACATGTAGTAAAGCAGTAGGACACATTTTGTGGTGTCTGACGAGCAGCGCACTCTGTAGGTGGGCGGAGATACAATGTATCATTCTCCCAAAATATTAAGAATAACGATTTCGGAATAGCATTGGCGGAGACTACACACGATTCTGAATTGTTACTAAATAATATGAAAACACGCGAGACATGTAGTAAAGCAGTAAGACACATTTTGTGGTGTGTGACGAGCAGCGCACTCTGTAGGTGGGCGGAGATACTATGTATCATTCTCCCAAAATATTAAGAATAACGATTTCGGAATAGCATTGGCGGAGACTACTCACGACTCTGAATTGGTGCTAAATAATATGAAAACACGCAAGACATGTAGTAAAGCAGTAGGACACATTTTGTGGTGTCTGACGAGCAGCGCACTCTGTAGGTGGGCGGAGATACTATGTATCATTCTCCCAAAGTATTAAGAATAACGATTTCGGAATAGCATTGGCGGAGACTACTCACGATTCTGAATTGTTGCTAAATAATATGAAAACACGCAAGACATGTAGTAAAGCAGTAGGACACATTTTGTGGTGTCTGACGAGCAGCGCACTCTGTAGGTGGGCGGAGATACAATGTATCATTCTCCCAAAATATTAAGAATAACGATTTCGGAATAGCATTGGCGGAGACTACACACGATTCTGAATTGTTGCTAAATAATATGAAAACACGCGAGACATGTAGTAAAGCAGTAAGACACATTTTGTGGTGTCTGACGAGCAGTGCACTCTGTAGGTGGGCGGAAATACACTGTATCATTCTCCCAAAATATTAAGAATAACGATTTCGGAATAGCATTGGCGGAGACTACACACGATTCTGAATTGTTGCTAAATAATATGAAAACACGCGAGACATGTAGTAAAGCAGTAAGACACATTTTGTGGTGTCTGACGAGCAGCGCACTCTGTAGGTGGGCGGAGATACAATGTATCATTCTCCCAAAATATTAAGAATAACGATTTCGGAATAGCATTGGCGGAGACTACACACGATTCTGAATTGTTGCTAAATAATATGAAAACACGCGAGACATGTAGTAAAGCAGTAAGACACATTTTGTGGTGTCTGACGAGCAGCGCACTCTGTAGGTGGGAGGAGATACTATGTATCATTCTCCCTAAATATTAAGAATAACGATTTCGGAATAGCATTGGCGGAGACTACACACGATTCTGAATTGTTACTAAATAATATGATAACACGCGAGACATGTAGTAAAGCAGTAAGACACATTTTGTGGTGTCTGACGAGCAGCGCACTCTGTAGGTGGGCGGAGATACACTGTATCATTCTCCCAAAATATTAAGAATAACGATTTCGGAATAGCATTGGCGGAGACTACTCACGATTCTGAATTGGTGCTAAATAATATGAAAACACGCAAGACATGTAGTAAAGCAGTAGGACACATCTTGTGGTGTCTGACGAGCAGCGCACTCTGTAGAAGGGCGGAGATACAATGTATCATTCTCCCAAAATATTAAGAATAACGATTTCAGAATAGCATTGGCGGAGACTACACACGATTCTGCATTAATGCTAAATAATATGAAAACACGCAAGGCATGTAGTAAAGCAGTAGGACACATTTTGTGGTGTGGGACGAGCAGCGCACTCTGTAGGTGGGCGCAGACACTATGTTTCATTCTCCCAAAATATTAAGAATATCGATTTCGGAATAGCATTGGCGGAGACTACACACGATTCTGAATTAATGCTAAATAATATGAAAACAAGCAAGACATGTAGTAAAGCAGTAGGACACATTTTGTGGTGTCTGACGAGCAGCGCACTCTATAGGTGGGCGCAGATAGTATGTATCATTCTCCGAAAATATTAAGAATAACGATTTCGGAATAGCATTGGCGGAGACTACTCACGATTCTGAATTGGTGCTAAATAATATGAAAACACGCAAGACATGTAGTAAAGCAGTAGGACACATTTTGTGGTGTCTGACGAGCAGCGCCCTCTGTAACTGTGCGCAGATACTATGTATCATTCTCCCACATTATTTAGCGTAACGATTTCGGAATAGCATTGGCGGAGACTACACACGATTCTGAATTAATGGTAAATAATATGAAAACAAGCAAGACATGTAGTAAAGCAGTAGGACACATTTTGTGGTGTCTGACGAGCAGCGCACTCTGTAGGTGGGCGGAGATTCAATGTATCATTCTTACAAAATATTAAGAATAACGATTTCGGAATAGCATTGGCGGAGACTACTCACGATTCTGAATTGGTGCTAAATAATATGAAAACACGCAAGACATGTAGTAAAGCAGTAGGACACATTTTGTGGTGTCTGACGAGCAGCGCCCTCTGTAACTGTGCGCAGATACTATGTATCATTCTCCCAAATTATTTAGCATAACGATTTCGGAATAGCATTGGCGGAGACTACACACGATTCTGAATTAATGCTAAATAATATGAAAACAAGCAAGACATGTAGTAAAGCAGTAGGACACATTTTGTGGTGTCTGACGAGCAGCGCACTCTGTAGTTGGGCGGAGATACAATGTATCATTCTCCCAAAATATTAAGAATAACGATTTCGGAATAGCATTGGCGGAGACTACTCACGACTCTGAATTGGTGCTAAATAGTATGAAAACACGCAAGACATGTAGTAAAGCAGTAGGACACATTTTGTGGTGTCTGACGAGCAGCGCACTCTGTAGGTGGGCGGAGATACTATGTATCATTCTCCCAAAATATTAAGAATAACGATTTCGGAATAGCATTGGCGGAGACTACACACGATTCTGAATTGTTGCTAAATAATATGAAAACACGCGAGACATGTAGTAAAGCAGTAAGACACATTTTGTGGTGTCTGACGAGCAGCGCACTCTGTAGGTGGGCGGAGATACTATGTATCATTCTCCCTAAATATTAAGAATAACGATTTCGGAATAGCATTGGCGGAGACTACACACGATTCTGAATTGTTGCTAAATAATATGAAAACACGCGAGACATGTAGTAAAGCAGTAGGACACATTTTGTGGTGTCTGACGAGCAGCGCACTCTGTAGGTGGGCGGAGATACTATGTATCATTCTCCCTAAATATTAAGAATAACGATTTCGGAATAGCATTGGCGGAGACTACACACGATTCTGAATTGTTGCTAAATAATATGAAAACACGCGAGACATGTAGTAAAGCAGTAGGACACATTTTGTGGTGTCTGACGAGCAGCGCACTCTGTAGGTGGGCGGAGATACAATGTATCATTCTCCCAAAATATTAAGAATAACGATTTCGGAATAGCATTGGCGGAGACTACACACGATTCTGAATTGTTGCTAAATAATATGAAAACACGCGAGACATGTAGTAGAGCAGTAAGACACATTTTGTGGTGTCTGACGAGCAGCGCACTCTGTAGGTGGGCGGAGATACTATGTATCATACTCCCTAAATATTAAGAATAACGATTTCGGAATAGCATTGGCGGAGACTACACACGATTCTGAATTGTTGCTAAATAATATGAAAACACGCGAGACATGTAGTAAAGCAGTAAGACACATTTTGTGGTGTCTGACGAGCAGTGCACTCTGTAGGTGGGCGGAGATACACTGTATCATTCTCCCAAAATATTAAGAATAACAATTTCGGAATAGCATTGGCGGAGACTACTCACGATTCTGGATTGGTGCTAAATAATATGAAAACACGCAAGACATGTAGTAAAGCAGTAGGACACATTTTGTGGTGTCTGACGAGCAGCGCACTCTGTAGGTGGGCGGAGATACAATGTATCATTCTCCCAAAATATTAAGAATAACGATTTCGGAATAGCATTGGCGGAGACTACACACGATTCTGAATTGTTGCTAAATAATATGAAAACACGCGAGACATGTAGTAAAGCAGTAAGACACATTTTGTGGTGTCTGACGAGCAGTGCACTCTGTAGGTGGGCGGAGATACACTGTATCATTCTCCCAAAATATTAAGAATAACGATTTCGGAATAGCATTGGCGGAGACTACACACGATTCTGAATTGTTGCTAAATAATATGAAAACACGCGAGACATGTAGTAAAGCAGTAAGACACATTTTGTGGTGTCTGACGAGCAGTGCACTCTGTAGGTGGGCGGAGATACACTGTATCATTCTCCCAAAATATTAAGAATAACGATTTCGGAATAGCATTGGCGGAGACTACTCACGATTCTGAATTGGTGCTAAATAATATGAAAACACGCGAGACATGTAGTAGAGCAGTAAGACACATTTTGTGGTGTCTGACGAGCAGCGCACTCTGTAGGTGGGCGGAGATACTATGTATCATTCTCCCAAAATATTAAGAATAACGATTTCGGAATAGCATTGGCGGAGACTACTCACGACTCTGAATTGGTGCTAAATAATATGAAAACACGCAAGACATGTAGTAAAGCAGTAGGACACATTTTGTGGTGTCTGACGTGCAGCGCACTCTGTAGGTGGGCGGAGATACTATGTATCATTCTCCCCAAATATTAAGAATAACGATTTCGGAATAGCATTGGCGGAGACTACACACGATTCTGAATTGTTGCTAAATAATATGAAAACTCGCGAGACATGTAGTAAAGCAGTAAGACACATTTTGTGGTGTCTGACGAGCAGCGCACTCTGTAGGTGGGCGGAGATACAATGTATCATTCTCCCAAAATATTAAGAATAACGATTTCGGAATAGCATTGGCGGAGACTACACACGATTCTGAATTGTTGCTAAATAATATGAAAACACGCGAGACATGTAGTAAAGCAGTAAGACACATTTTGTGGTGTCTGACGAGCAGCGCACTCTGTAGGTGGGCGGAGATACTATGTATCATTCTGCCTAAATATTAAGAATAACGATTTCGGAATAGCATTGGCGGAGACTACACACGATTCTGAATTGTTACTAAATAATATGATAACACGCGAGACATGTAGTAAAGCAGTAAGACACATTTTGTGGTGTCTGACGAGCAGCGCACTCTGTAGGTGGGCGGAGATACAATGTATCATTCTCCCAAAATATTAAGAATAACGATTTCGGAATAGCATTGGCGGAGACTACTCACGATTCTGAATTGGTGCTAAATAATATGAAAACACGCAAGACATGTAGTAAAGCAGTAGGACACATTTTGTGGTGTCTGACGAGCAGCGCCCTCTGTAACTGTGCGCAGATACTATGTATCATTCTCCCACATTATTTAGCGTAACGATTTCGGAATAGCATTGGCGGAGACTACACACGATTCTGAATTAATGGTAAATAATATGAAAACAAGCAAGACATGTAGTAAAGCAGTAGGACACATTTTGTGGTGTCTGACGAGCAGCGCACTCTGTAGGTGGGCGGAGATTCAATGTATCATTCTTACAAAATATTAAGAATAACGATTTCGGAATAGCATTGGCGGAGACTACTCACGATTCTGAATTGGTGCTAAATAATATGAAAACACGCAAGACATGTAGTAAAGCAGTAGGACACATTTTGTGGTGTCTGACGAGCAGCGCCCTCTGTAACTGTGCGCAGATACTATGTATCATTCTCCCAAATTATTTAGCATAACGATTTCGGAATAGCATTGGCGGAGACTACACACGATTCTGAATTAATGCTAAATAATATGAAAACAAGCAAGACATGTAGTAAAGCAGTAGGACACATTTTGTGGTGTCTGACGAGCAGCGCACTCTGTAGTTGGGCGGAGATACAATGTATCATTCTCCCAAAATATTAAGAATAACGATTTCGGAATAGCATTGGCGGAGACTACTCACGACTCTGAATTGGTGCTAAATAGTATGAAAACACGCAAGACATGTAGTAAAGCAGTAGGACACATTTTGTGGTGTCTGACGAGCAGCGCACTCTGTAGGTGGGCGGAGATACTATGTATCATTCTCCCAAAATATTAAGAATAACGATTTCGGAATAGCATTGGCGGAGACTACACACGATTCTGAATTGTTGCTAAATAATATGAAAACACGCGAGACATGTAGTAAAGCAGTAAGACACATTTTGTGGTGTCTGACGAGCAGCGCACTCTGTAGGTGGGCGGAGATACTATGTATCATTCTCCCTAAATATTAAGAATAACGATTTCGGAATAGCATTGGCGGAGACTACACACGATTCTGAATTGTTGCTAAATAATATGAAAACACGCGAGACATGTAGTAAAGCAGTAGGACACATTTTGTGGTGTCTGACGAGCAGCGCACTCTGTAGGTGGGCGGAGATACTATGTATCATTCTCCCTAAATATTAAGAATAACGATTTCGGAATAGCATTGGCGGAGACTACACACGATTCTGAATTGTTGCTAAATAATATGAAAACACGCGAGACATGTAGTAGAGCAGTAAGACACATTTTGTGGTGTCTGACGAGCAGCGCACTCTGTAGGTGGGCGGAGATACTATGTATCATTCTCCCTAAATATTAAGAATAACGATTTCGGAATAGCATTGGCGGAGACTACACACGATTCTGAATTGTTGCTAAATAATATGAAAACACGCGAGACATGTAGTAGAGCAGTAAGACACATTTTGTGGTGTCTGACGAGCAGCGCACTCTGTAGGTGGGCGGAGATACTATGTATCATTCTCCCTAAATATTAAGAATAACGATTTCGGAATAGCATTGGCGGAGACTACACACGATTCTGAATTGTTGCTAAATAATATGAAAACACGCGAGACATGTAGTAAAGCAGTAGGACACATTTTGTGGTGTCTGACGAGCAGCGCACTCTGTAGGTGGGCGGAGATACAATGTATCATTCTCCCAAAATATTAAGAATAACGATTTCGGAATAGCATTGGCGGAGACTACACACGATTCTGAATTGTTGCTAAATAATATGAAAACACGCGAGACATGTAGTAGAGCAGTAAGACACATTTTGTGGTGTCTGACGAGCAGCGCACTCTGTAGGTGGGCGGAGATACTATGTATCATACTCCCTAAATATTAAGAATAACGATTTCGGAATAGCATTGGCGGAGACTACACACGATTCTGAATTGTTGCTAAATAATATGAAAACACGCGAGACATGTAGTAAAGCAGTAAGACACATTTTGTGGTGTCTGACGAGCAGTGCACTCTGTAGGTGGGCGGAGATACACTGTATCATTCTCCCAAAATATTAAGAATAACAATTTCGGAATAGCATTGGCGGAGACTACTCACGATTCTGGATTGGTGCTAAATAATATGAAAACACGCAAGACATGTAGTAAAGCAGTAGGACACATTTTGTGGTGTCTGACGAGCAGCGCACTCTGTAGGTGGGCGGAGATACAATGTATCATTCTCCCAAAATATTAAGAATAACGATTTCGGAATAGCATTGGCGGAGACTACACACGATTCTGAATTGTTGCTAAATAATATGAAAACACGCGAGACATGTAGTAAAGCAGTAAGACACATTTTGTGGTGTCTGACGAGCAGTGCACTCTGTAGGTGGGCGGAGATACACTGTATCATTCTCCCAAAATATTAAGAATAACGATTTCGGAATAGCATTGGCGGAGACTACACACGATTCTGAATTGTTGCTAAATAATATGAAAACACGCGAGACATGTAGTAAAGCAGTAAGACACATTTTGTGGTGTCTGACGAGCAGTGCACTCTGTAGGTGGGCGGAGATACACTGTATCATTCTCCCAAAATATTAAGAATAACGATTTCGGAATAGCATTGGCGGAGACTACTCACGACTCTGAATTGGTGCTAAATAATATGAAAACACGCAAGACATGTAGTAAAGCAGTAGGACACATTTTGTGGTGTCTGACGAGCAGCGCACTCTGTAGGTGGGCGGAGATACTATGTATCATTCTCCCAAAATATTAAGAATAACGATTTCGGAATAGCATTGGCGGAGACTACACACGATTCTGAATTGTTGCTAAATAATATGAAAACACGCGGGACATGTAGTAAAGCAGTAGGACACATTTTGTGGTGTCTGAAGAGCAGCGCCCTCTGTAACTGTGCGCAGATACTATGTATCATTCCCCCAAATAATTTAGCATAACCATTTCGGAATAGCATTGGCGGAGACTACTCACGACTCTGAATTGGTGCTAAATAATATGAAAACACGCAAGACATGTAGTAAAGCAGTAGGACACATTTTGTGGTGTCTGACGAGCAGCGCACTCTGTAGGTGGGCGGAGATACAATGTATCATTCTCCCAAAATATTAAGAATAACGATTTCGGAATAGCATTGGCGGAGACTACACACGATTCTGAATTGTTGCTAAATAATATGAAAACACGCGAGACATGTAGTAAAGCAGTAAGACACATTTTGTGGTGTCTGACGAGCAGCGCACTCTGTAGGTGGGCGGAGATACTATGTATCATTCTCCCTAAATATTAAGAATAACGATTTCGGAATAGCATTGGCGGAGACTACACACGATTCTGAATTTTGCTAAATAATATGAAAACACGCGAGACATGTAGTAAAGCAGTAAGACACATTTTGTGGTGTCTGACGAGCAGTGCACTCTGTAGGTGGGCGGAGATACACTGTATCATTCTCCCAAAATATTAAGAATAACAATTTCGGAATAGCATTGGCGGAGACTACTCACGATTCTGAATTGGTGCTAAATAATATGAAAACACGCAAGACATGTAGTAAAGCAGTAGGACACATTTTGTGGTGTCTGACGAGCAGCGCACTCTGTAGGTGGGCGGAGATACAATGTATCATTCTCCCAAAATATTAAGAATAACGATTTCGGAATAGCATTGGCGGAGACTACACACGATTCTGAATTGTTACTAAATAATATGAAAACACGCGAGACATGTAGTAAAGCAGTAAGACACATTTTGTGGTGTCTGACGAGCAGCCCACTCTGTAGGTGGGCGGAGATACTATGTAGCATTCTCCCAAAATATTAAGAATAACGATTTCGGAATAGCATTGGCGGAGACTACTCACGACTCTGAATTGGTGCTAAATAATATGAAAACACGCAAGACATGTAGTAAAGCAGTAGGACACATTTTGTGGTGTCTGACGAGCAGCGCACTCTGTAGGTGGGCGGAGATACACTGTATCATTCTCCCAAAATATTAAGAATAACGATTTCGGAATAGCATTGGCGGAGACTACTCACGACTCTGAATTGGTGCTAAATAATATGAAAACACGCAAGACATGTAGTAAAGCAGTAGGACACATTTTGTGGTGTCTGACGAGCAGCGCACTCTGTAGGTGGGCGGAGATACTATGTATCATTCTCCAAAAATATTAAGAATAACGATTTCGGAATAGCATTGGCGGAGACTACTCACGATTCTGAATTGGTGCTAAATAATATGAAAACACGCAAGACATGTAGTAAAGCAGTAGGACACATTTTGTGGTGTCTGACGAGCAGCGCACTCTGTAGGTGGGCGGAGATACTATGTTTCATTCTCCCAAAATATTAAGAATAACGATTTCGGAATAGCATTGGCGGAGACTACTCACGACTCTGAATTGGTGCTAAATAATATGAAAACACGCAAGACATGTAGTAAAGCAGTAGGACACATTTTGTGGTGTCTGACGAGCAGCGCACTCTGTAGGTGGGCGGAGATACTATGTATCATTCTCCCAAAATATTAAGAATAACGATTTCGGAATAGCATTGGCGGAGACTACTCACGACTCTGAATTGGTGCTAAATAATATGAAAACACGCAAGACATGTAGTAAAGCAGTAGGACACATTTTGTGGTGTCTGACGAGCAGCGCACTCTGTAGGTGGGCGGAGATACTATGTATCATTCTCCCAAAATATTAAGAATAACGATTTCGGAATAGCATTGGCGGAGACTACTCACGACTCTGAATTGGTGCTAAATAATATGAAAACACGCAAGACATGTAGTAAAGCAGTAGGACACATTTTGTGGTGTCTGACGAGCAGCGCACTCTGTAGGTGGGCGGAGATACTATGTATCATTCTCCCAAAATATTAAGAATAACGATTTCGGAATAGCATTGGCGGAGACTACTCACGATTCTGAATTGTTGCTAAATAATATGAAAACACGCAAGACATGTAGTAAAGCAGTAGGACACATTTTGTGGTGTCTGACGAGCAGCGCACTCTGTAGGTGGGCGGAGATACAATGTATCATTCACCCAAAATATTAAGAATAACGATTTCGGAATAGCATTGGCGGAGACTACACACGATTCTGAATTGTTGCTAAATAATATGAAAACACGCGAGACATGTAGTAAAGCAGTAAGACACATTTTGTGGTGTCTGACGAGCAGCGCACTCTGTAGGTGGGCGGAGATACTATGTATCAATCTCCCTAAATATTAAGAATAACGATTTCGGAATAGCATTGGCGGAGACTACACACGATTCTGAATTGTTGCTAAATAATATGAAAACACGCGAGACATGTAGTAAAGCAGTAAGACACATTTTGTGGTGTCTGACGAGCAGCGCACTCTGTAGGTGGGCGGAGATACTATGTATCATTCTCCCTAAATATTAAGAATAACGATTTCGGAATAGCATTGGTGGAGACTACACACGATTCTGAATTGTTGCTAAATAATATGAAAACACGCGAGACATGTAGTAAAGCAGTAAGACACATTTTGTGGTGTCTGACGAGCAGCGCACTCTGTAGGTGCACGGAGATACACTGTATCATTCTCCCAAAATATTGAGAATAACGATTTCGGAATAGCATTGGCGGAGACTACTCACGATTCTGAATTGGTGCTAAATAATATGAAAACACGCAAGACATGTAGTAAAGCAGTAGGACACATTTTGTGGTGTCTGACGCGCAGCGCACTCTGTAGGTGGGCGGAGATACAATGTATCATTCTCCCAAAATATTAAGAATAACGATTTCGGAATAGCATTGGCGGATACTACACACGATTCTGAATTGTTACTAAATAATATGAAAACACGCGAGACATGTAGTAAAGCAGTAGGACACATTTTGTGGTGTCTGACGAGCAGCGCACTCTGTAGGTGGGCGGAGATACAATGTATCATTCTCCCAAAATATTAAGAATAACGATTTCGGAATAGCATTGGCGGAGACTACACACGATTCTGAATTGTTACTAAATAATATGAAAACACGCGAGACATGTAGTAAAGCAGTAGGACACATTTTGTGGTGTCTGACGAGCAGCGCACTCTGTAGGTGGGCGGAGATACAATGTATCATTCTCCCAAAATATTAAGAATAACGATTTCGGAATAGCATTGGCGGAGACTACTCACGATTCTGAATTGGTGCTAAATAATATGAAAACACGCGAGACATGTAGTAAAGCAGTAAGACACATTTTGTGGTGTCTGAAGAGCAGCGCCCTCTGTAGGTGGGCGGAGATACACTGTATCATTCTCCCAAAATATTAAGAATAACGATTTCGGAATAGCATTGGCGGAGACTACTCACGACTCTGAATTGGTGCTAAATAATATGAAAACACGCAAGACATGTAGTAAAGCAGTAGGACACATTTTGTGGTGTCTGACGAGCAGCGCACTCTGTAGGTGGGCGGAGATACTATGTATCATTCTCCCAAAATATTAAGAATAACGATTTCGGAATAGCATTGGCGGAGACTACTCACGATTCTGAATTGTTGCTAAATAATATGAAAACACGCAAGACATGTAGTAAAGCAGTAGGACACATTTTGTGGTGTCTGACGAGCAGCGCACTCTGTAGGTGGGCGGAGATACAATGTATCATTCTCCCAAAATATTAAGAATAACGATTTCGGAATAGCATTGGCGGAGACTACACACGATTCTGAATTGTTGCTAAATAATATGAAAACACGCGAGACATGTAGTAAAGCAGTAAGACACATTTTGTGGTGTCTGACGAGCAGTGCACTCTGTAGGTGGGCGGAGATACACTGTATCATTCTCCCAAAATATTAAGAATAACGATTTCGGAATAGCATTGGCGGAGACTACACACGATTCTGAATTGTTGCTAAATAATATGAAAACACGCGAGACATGTAGTAAAGCAGTAAGACACATTTTGTGGTGTCTGACGAGCAGCGCACTCTGTAGGTGGGCGGAGATACACTGTATCATTCTCCCAAAATATTAAGAATAACGATTTCGGAATAGCATTGGCGGAGACTACTCACGATTCTGAATTGGTGCTAAATAATATGAAAACACGCGAGACATGTAGTAAAGCAGTAAGACACATTTTGTGGTGTCTGACGAGCAGCGCACTCTGTAGGTGGGCGGAGATACACTGTGTCATTCTCCCAAAATATTAAGAATAACGATTTCGGAATAGCATTGGCGGAGACTACTCACGACTCTGAATTGGTGCTAAATAATATGAAAACACGCAAGACATGTAGTAAAGCAGTAGGACACATTTTGTGGTGTCTGACGAGCAGCGCACTCTGTAGGTGGGCGGAGATACACTGTATCATTCTCCCAAAATATTAAGAATAACGATTTCGGAATAGCATTGGCGGAGACTACTCACGACTCTGAATTGGTGCTAAATAATATGAAAACACGCAAGACATGTAGTAAAGCAGTAGGACACATTTTGTGGTGTCTGACGAGCAGCGCACTCTGTAGGTGGGCGGAGATACTATGTATCATTCTCCAAAAATATTAAGAATAACGATTTCGGAATAGCATTGGCGGAGACTACTCACGATTCTGAATTGGTGCTAAATAATATGAAAACACGCAAGACATGTAGTAAAGCAGTAGGACACATTTTGTGGTGTCTGACGAGCAGCGCACTCTGTAGGTGGGCGGAGATACTATGTTTCATTCTCCCAAAATATTAAGAATAACGATTTCGGAATAGCATTGGCGGAGACTACTCACGACTCTGAATTGGTGCTAAATAATATGAAAACACGCAAGACATGTAGTAAAGCAGTAGGACACATTTTGTGGTGTCTGACGAGCAGCGCACTCTGTAGGTGGGCGGAGATACTATGTATCATTCTCCCAAAATATTAAGAATAACGATTTCGGAATAGCATTGGCGGAGACTACTCACGACTCTGAATTGGTGCTAAATAATATGAAAACACGCAAGACATGTAGTAAAGCAGTAGGACACATTTTGTGGTGTCTGACGAGCAGCGCACTCTGTAGGTGGGCGGAGATACTATGTATCATTCTCCCAAAATATTAAGAATAACGATTTCGGAATAGCATTGGCGGAGACTACTCACGACTCTGAATTGGTGCTAAATAATATGAAAACACGCAAGACATGTAGTAAAGCAGTAGGACACATTTTGTGGTGTCTGACGAGCAGCGCACTCTGTAGGTGGGCGGAGATACTATGTATCATTCTCCCAAAATATTAAGAATAACGATTTCGGAATAGCATTGGCGGAGACTACTCACGATTCTGAATTGTTGCTAAATAATATGAAAACACGCAAGACATGTAGTAAAGCAGTAGGACACATTTTGTGGTGTCTGACGAGCAGCGCACTCTGTAGGTGGGCGGAGATACAATGTATCATTCACCCAAAATATTAAGAATAACGATTTCGGAATAGCATTGGCGGAGACTACACACGATTCTGAATTGTTGCTAAATAATATGAAAACACGCGAGACATGTAGTAAAGCAGTAAGACACATTTTGTGGTGTCTGACGAGCAGCGCACTCTGTAGGTGGGCGGAGATACTATGTATCAATCTCCCTAAATATTAAGAATAACGATTTCGGAATAGCATTGGCGGAGACTACACACGATTCTGAATTGTTGCTAAATAATATGAAAACACGCGAGACATGTAGTAAAGCAGTAAGACACATTTTGTGGTGTCTGACGAGCAGCGCACTCTGTAGGTGGGCGGAGATACTATGTATCATTCTCCCTAAATATTAAGAATAACGATTTCGGAATAGCATTGGTGGAGACTACACACGATTCTGAATTGTTGCTAAATAATATGAAAACACGCGAGACATGTAGTAAAGCAGTAAGACACATTTTGTGGTGTCTGACGAGCAGCGCACTCTGTAGGTGCACGGAGATACACTGTATCATTCTCCCAAAATATTGAGAATAACGATTTCGGAATAGCATTGGCGGAGACTACTCACGATTCTGAATTGGTGCTAAATAATATGAAAACACGCAAGACATGTAGTAAAGCAGTAGGACACATTTTGTGGTGTCTGACGCGCAGCGCACTCTGTAGGTGGGCGGAGATACAATGTATCATTCTCCCAAAATATTAAGAATAACGATTTCGGAATAGCATTGGCGGATACTACACACGATTCTGAATTGTTACTAAATAATATGAAAACACGCGAGACATGTAGTAAAGCAGTAGGACACATTTTGTGGTGTCTGACGAGCAGCGCACTCTGTAGGTGGGCGGAGATACAATGTATCATTCTCCCAAAATATTAAGAATAACGATTTCGGAATAGCATTGGCGGAGACTACACACGATTCTGAATTGTTACTAAATAATATGAAAACACGCGAGACATGTAGTAAAGCAGTAGGACACATTTTGTGGTGTCTGACGAGCAGCGCACTCTGTAGGTGGGCGGAGATACAATGTATCATTCTCCCAAAATATTAAGAATAACGATTTCGGAATAGCATTGGCGGAGACTACTCACGATTCTGAATTGGTGCTAAATAATATGAAAACACGCGAGACATGTAGTAAAGCAGTAAGACACATTTTGTGGTGTCTGAAGAGCAGCGCCCTCTGTAGGTGGGCGGAGATACACTGTATCATTCTCCCAAAATATTAAGAATAACGATTTCGGAATAGCATTGGCGGAGACTACTCACGACTCTGAATTGGTGCTAAATAATATGAAAACACGCAAGACATGTAGTAAAGCAGTAGGACACATTTTGTGGTGTCTGACGAGCAGCGCACTCTGTAGGTGGGCGGAGATACTATGTATCATTCTCCCAAAATATTAAGAATAACGATTTCGGAATAGCATTGGCGGAGACTACTCACGATTCTGAATTGTTGCTAAATAATATGAAAACACGCAAGACATGTAGTAAAGCAGTAGGACACATTTTGTGGTGTCTGACGAGCAGCGCACTCTGTAGGTGGGCGGAGATACAATGTATCATTCTCCCAAAATATTAAGAATAACGATTTCGGAATAGCATTGGCGGAGACTACACACGATTCTGAATTGTTGCTAAATAATATGAAAACACGCGAGACATGTAGTAAAGCAGTAAGACACATTTTGTGGTGTCTGAAGAGCAGCGCCCTCTGTAGGTGGGCGGAGATACACTGTATCATTCTCCCAAAATATTAAGAATAACGATTTCGGAATAGCATTGGCGGAGACTACTCACGACTCTGAATTGGTGCTAAATAATATGAAAACACGCAAGACATGTAGTAAAGCAGTAGGACACATTTTGTGGTGTCTGACGAGCAGCGCACTCTGTAGGTGGGCGGAGATACTATGTATCATTCTCCCAAAATATTAAGAATAACGATTTCGGAATAGCATTGGCGGAGACTACTCACGATTCTGAATTGTTGCTAAATAATATGAAAACACGCAAGACATGTAGTAAAGCAGTAGGACACATTTTGTGGTGTCTGACGAGCAGCGCACTCTGTAGGTGGGCGGAGATACAATGTATCATTCTCCCAAAATATTAAGAATAACGATTTCGGAATAGCATTGGCGGAGACTACACACGATTCTGAATTGTTGCTAAATAATATGAAAACACGCGAGACATGTAGTAAAGCAGTAAGACACATTTTGTGGTGTCTGACGAGCAGTGCACTCTGTAGGTGGGCGGAGATACACTGTATCATTCTCCCAAAATATTAAGAATAACGATTTCGGAATAGCATTGGCGGAGACTACACACGATTCTGAATTGTTGCTAAATAATATGAAAACACGCGAGACATGTAGTAAAGCAGTAAGACACATTTTGTGGTGTCTGACGAGCAGCGCACTCTGTAGGTGGGCGGAGATACACTGTATCATTCTCCCAAAATATTAAGAATAACGATTTCGGAATAGCATTGGCGGAGACTACTCACGATTCTGAATTGGTGCTAAATAATATGAAAACACGCGAGACATGTAGTAAAGCAGTAAGACACATTTTGTGGTGTCTGACGAGCAGCGCACTCTGTAGGTGGGCGGAGATACACTGTGTCATTCTCCCAAAATATTAAGAATAACGATTTCGGAATAGCATTGGCGGAGACTACTCACGATTCTGAATTGGTGCTAAATAATATGAAAACACGCAAGACATGTAGTAAAGCAGTAAGACACATTTTGTGGTGTCTGACGAGCAGCGCACTCTGTAGGTGGGCGGAGATACACTGTATCATTCTCCCAAAATATTAAGAATAACGATTTCGGAATAGCATTGGCGGAGACTACTCACGATTCTGAATTGGTGCTAAATAATATGAAAACACGCAAGACATGTAGTAAAGCAGTAAGACACATTTTGTGGTGTCTGACGAGCAGCGCACTCTGTAGGTGGGCGGAGATACTATGTATCATTCTCCCAAAATATTAAGAATAACGATTTCGGAATAGCATTGGCGGAGACTACTCACGATTCTGAATTGGTGCTAAATAATATGAAAACACGCAAGACATGTAGTAAAGCAGTAGGACACATTTTGTGGTGTGTGACGAGCAGCGCACTCTGTAGGTGGGCGGAGATACAATGTATCATTCTCCCAAAATATTAAGAATAACGATTTCGGAATAGCATTGGCGGAGACTACTCACGATTCTGAATTGGTGCTAAATAATATGAAAACACGCAAGACATGTAGTAAAGCAGTAAGACACATTTTGTGGTGTCTGACGAGCAGCGCACTCTGTAGGTGGGCGGAGATACACTGTATCATTCTCCCAAAATATTAAGAATAACGATTTCGGAATAGCATTGGCGGAGACTACTCACGATTCTGAATTGTTGCTAAATAATATGAAAACACGCAAGACATGTAGTAAAGCAGTAGGACTCATTTTGTGATGTCTGACGAGCAGCGCACTCTGTAGGTGGGCGGAGATACAATGTATCATTCTCCCAAAATATTAAGAATAACGATTTCGGAATAGCATTGGCGGAGACTACACACGATTCTGAATTGTTGCTAAATAATATGAAAACACGCGAGACATGTAGTAAAGCAGTAAGACACATTTTGTGGTGTCTGACGAGCAGCGCACTCTGTAGGTGGGCGGAGATACTATGTATCAATCTCCCTAAATATTAAGAATAACGATTTCGGAATAGCATTGGCGGAGACTACACACGATTCTGAATTGTTGCTAAATAATATGAAAACACGCGAGACATGTAGTAAAGCAGTAAGACACATTTTGTGGTGTCTGACGAGCAGCGCACTCTGTAGGTGGGCGGAGATACAATGTATCATTCTCCCAAAATATTAAGAATAACGATTTCGGAATAGCATTGGCGGAGACTACACACGATTCTGAATTGTTGCTAAATAATATGAAAACACGCGAGACATGTAGTAAAGCAGTAGGACACATTTTGTGGTGTCTGAAGAGCAGCGCCCTCTGTAACTGTGCGCAGATACTATGTATCATTCTCCCAAAATATTAAGAATAACGATTTCGGAATAGCATTGGCGGAGACTACTCACGACTCTGAATTGGTGCTAAATAATATGAAACCACGCAAGACATGTAGTAAAGCAGTAGGACACATTTTGTGGTGTCTGACGAGCAGCGCACTCTGTAGGTCGGCGGAGATACTATGTATCATTCTCCCAAAATATTAAGAATAACGATTTCGGAATAGCATTGGCGGAGACTACACGCGACCCTGAATTGGTGCTAAATAATATGAAAACACGCGAGACATGTAGTAAAGCAGTAGGACACATTTTGTGGTGTCTGAAGAGCAGCGCACTCTGTAGGTGAGCGGAGATACTATGTATCATTCTCCCAAAATATTAAGAATAACGATTTCGGAATAGCATTGGCGGAGACTACACACGATTCTGAATTGTTGCTAAATAATATGAAAACACGCGAGACATGTAGTAAAGCAGTAGGACACATTTTGTGGTGTCTGACGAGCAGCGCACTCTGTAGGTGGGCGGAGATACAATGTATCATTCTCCCAAAATATTAAGAATAACGATTTCGGAATAGCATTGGCGGAGACTACTCACGACCCTGAATTGGTGCTAAAAAAAATGAAAACACGCAAGACATGTAGTAAAGCAGTAGGACACATTTTGTGGTGTCTGACGAGCAGCGCACTCTGTAGGTGGGCGGAGATACTATGTAACATTCTCCCAAAATATTAAGAATAACGATTTCGGAATAGCATTGGCGGAGACTACACACGATTCTGAATTGTTGCTAAATAATATGAAAACACGCGGAACATGTAGTAAAGCAGTAGGACACATTTTGTGGTGTCTGACGAGCAGCGCACTCTGTAGGTGGGCGGAGATACAATGTATCATTCTCCCAAAATATTAAGAATAACGATTTCGGAATAGCATTGGCGGAGACTACTCACGACCCTGAATTGGTGCTAAAAAAAATGAAAACACGCAAGACATGTAGTAAAGCAGTAGGACACATTTTGTGGTGTCTGACGAGCAGCGCACTCTGTAGGTGGGCGGAGATACTATGTATCATTCTCCCAAAATATTAAGAATAACGATTTCGGAATAGCATTGGCGGAGACTACACACGATTCTGAATTGTTGCTAAATAATATGAAAACACGCAAGACATGTAGTAAAGCAGTAGGACACATTTTGTGGTGTCTGACGAGCAGCGCACTCTGTAGGTGGGCGGAGATACTATGTATCATTCTCCCAAAATATTAAGAATAACGATTTCGGAATAGCATTGGCGGAGACTACACACGATTCTGAATTGCTGCTAAATAATATGAAAACACGCGAGACATGTAGTAAAGCAGTAGGACACATTTTGTGGTGTCTGAAGAGCAGCGCCCTCTGTAACTGTGCGCAGATACTATGTATCATTCCCCCAAATAATTTAGCATAACCATTTCGGAATAGCATTGGCGGAGACTACTCACGACTCTGAATTGGTGCTAAATAATATGAAAACACGCAAGACATGTAGTAAAGCAGTAGGACACATTTTGTGGTGTCTGACGAGCAGCGCACTCTGTAGGTGGGCGGAGATACTATGTATCATTCCCCCAAATAATTTAGCATAACCATTTCGGAATAGCATTGGCGGAGACTACACACGATACTGAATTAATGCTAAATAATATGAAAACACGCAAGACATGTAGTAAAGCAGTAGGACACATTTTGTGATGTCTGACGAGCAGCGCACTCTATAGGTGGGCGCAGATAGTATGTATCATTCTCCGAAAATATTAAGAATAACGATCTCGGAATAGCATTGACGGAGACTACACACGATTCTGCATTAATGCTAAATAATATGAAAACACGCAAGACATGTAGTAAAGCAGTAAGACACATTTTGTGGCGTCTGACGAGCAGCGCCCTCTGTATCTGTGCGCAGATACTATGTATCATTCTCCCAAAATATTAAGAATAACGATTTCGGAATAGCATTGGCGGAGACTACACACGATTCTGAATTGTTGCTAAATAATATGAAAACACGCGAGACATGTAGTAAAGCAGTAAGACACATTTTGTGGTGTCTGACGAGCAGCGCACTCTGTAGGTGGGCGGAGATACGATGTATTATTCTCCCAGAATGTTAAGAATAACGATTTCGGAATAGCATTGGCGGAGACTACTCACGATTCTGAATTGGTGCTAAATAATATGAAAACACGCAAGACATGTAGTAAAGCAGTAGGACACATTTTATGGTGTCTGACGAGCAGCGCCCTCTGTAACTGTGCGCAGATACTATGTATCATTCTCCCAAAATATTAAGAATAACGATTTCGGAATAGCATTGGCGGAGACTACACACGATTCTGAATTGTTGGTAAATAATATGAAAACACGCAAGACATGTAGTAAAGCAGTAGGACACATTTTGTGGTGTGGGACGAGCAGCGCACTCTGTAGGTGGGCGCAGATACTATGTATCATTCTCCGAAAATATTAAGAATAACGATTTCGGCATAGCATTGGCGGACAATACACACAATTTTGAATTGTTGCTAAATAATATGAAAACACGCAAGACATGTAGTAAAGCAGTAGGACACATTTTGTGGTGTCTGACGAGCAGCGCACTTTGTAGGTGGGCGCAGATAGTATGTATCATCCTCCGAAAATATTAAGAATAACGATTTCGGAATAGCATTGGCGGAGACTACACACGATTATGAATTAATGCTAAATATTATGAAAACACGCAAGACATGTAGTAAAGCAGTAGGACACATTTTGTGGTGTCTGACGAGCAGCGCACTCTGTAGGTGGGCGCAGATAGTATGTATCATTCTCCGAAAATATTAAGAATAACGATTTCGGAATAGCATTGGCGGAGACTACACACGATTCTGAATTAATGCTAAATAATATGAAAACAAGCAAGACATGTAGTAAAGCAGTAGGACACATTTTGTGGTGTCTGACGAGCAGCGCACTCTGTAGGTGGGCGCAGATAGTATGTATCATTCTCCGAAAATATTAAGAATAACGATTTCGGAATAGCATTGGCGGAGACTACACACGATTCTGAATTGATGGTAAATAATTTGAAAACACGCAAGACATGTAGTAAAGCAGTAGGACACATTTTGTGGTGTCTGACGAATAGCGCCCTCTGTAACTGTGCGCAGATACTATGTATCATTCTCCCAAATTATTTAGCATAACGATTTCGGAATAGCATTGGCGGAGACTACACACGATTCTGAATTGTTGCTAAATAATATGAAAACACGCAAGACATGTAGTAAAGCAGTAGGACACATTTTGTGGTGTCTGACGAGCAGCGCACTCTGTAGGTGGGCGCAGATAGTATGTATCATTCTCCGAAAATATTAAGAATAACGATTTCGGAATAGCATTAGCGGAGACTACACACGATTCTGAATTAATGCTAAATAGTATGAAAACAAGCAAGACATGTAGTAAAGCAGTAGGACACATTTTGTGGTGTCTGACGAGCAGCGCCCTCTGTAACTGTGCGCAGATACTATGTATCATTCTCCCAAATTATTTAGCATAACGATTTCGGAATAGCATTGGAGGAGACTACACACGATTCTGAATTAATGCTAAATAATATGAAAACAAGCAAGACATGTAGTAAAGCAGTAGGACACATTTTGTGGTGTCTGACGAGCAGCGCCCTCTGTATTTGTGCGCAGATACTATGTATCATTCTCCCAAATTATTTAGCATAACGATTTCGGAATGGCATTGGCGGAGACTACACACGATTCTGAATTGTTGCTAAATAATATGAAAACAAGCAAGACATGTAGTAAAGCAGTAGGACACATTTTGTGGTGTCTGACGAGCAGTGCACTCTGTAACTGTGCGCAGATACTATGTATCATTCTCCCAAATTATTTAGCATAACGATTTCGGAATAGCATTGGAGGAGACTACACACGATTCTGAATTAATGCTAAATAATATGAAAACAAGCAAGACATGTAGTAAAGCAGTAGGACACATTTTGTGGTGTCTGACGAGCAACGCCCTCTGTATTTGTGCGCAGATACTATGTATCATTCTCCCAAATTATTTAGCATAACGATTTCGGAATGGCATTGGCGGAGACTACACACGATTCTGAATTGTTGCTAAATAATATGAAAACAAGCAAGACATGTAGTAAAGCAGTAGGACACATTTTGTGGTGTCTGACGAGCAGCGCCCTCTGTAACTGTGCGCAGATACTATGTATCATTCTCCCAAATTATTTAGCATAACGATTTCGGAATAGCATTGGAGGAGACTACACACGATTCTGAATTAATGCTAAATAATATGAAAACAAGCAAGACATGTAGTAAAGCAGTAGGACACATTTTGTGGTGTCTGACGAGCAGCGCCCTCTGTATTTGTGCGCAGATACTATGTATCATTCTCCCAAATTATTTAGCATAACGATTTCGGAATAGCATTGGAGGAGACTACACACAATTCTGAATTAATGCTAAATAATATGAAAACACGCAAGACATGTAGTAAAGCAGTAGGACACATTTTGTGGTGTCTGACGAGCAGCGCCCTCTGTAACTGTGCGCAGATACTATGTATCATTCTCCCAAATTATTTAGCATAACGATTTCGGAATAGCATTGGAGGAGACTACACACGATTCTGAATTAATGTTAAATATTATGAAAACAAGCAAGACATGTAGTAAAGCAGTAGGACACATTTTGTGGTGTCTGACGAGCAGCGCCCTCTGTATTTGTGCGCAGATACTATGTATCATTCTCCCAAATTATTTAGCATAACGATTTCGGAATGGCATTGGCGGAGACTACACACGATTCTGAATTGTTGCTAAATAATATGAAAACACGCAAGACATGTAGTAAAGCAGTAGGACACATTTTGTGGTGTCTGACGAGCAGTGCACTCTGTAGGTGGGCGCAGATAGTATGTATCATTCTCCCAAATTATTTAGCATAACGATTTCGGAATAGCATTGGCGGAGACTACACACGATTCTGAATTAATGCTAAATAATATGAAAACACGCAAGACATGTAGTAAAGCAGTAGGACACATTTTGTGGTGTCTGACGAGCAGCGCCCTCTGTAACTGTGCGCAGATACTATGTATCATTCTCCCAAATTATTTAGCATAACGATTTCGGAATAGCATTGGAGGAGACTACACACGATTCTGAATTAATGCTAAATAATATGAAAACACGCAAGACATGTAGTAAAGCAGTAGGACACATTTTGTGGTGTCTGACGAGCAGCGCCCTCTGTAACTGTGCGCAGATACTATGTATCATTCTCCCAAATTATTTAGCATAACGATTTCGGAATAGCATTGGAGGAGACTACACACGATTCTGAATTAATGCTAAATAATATGAAAACACGCAAGACATGTAGTAAAGCAGTAGGACACATTTTGTGGTGTCTGACGAGCAGCGCACTCTGTAACTGTGCTCAGATACTATGTATCATTCTCCCAAATTATTTAGCATAACGATTTCGGAATAGCATTGGAGGAGACTACACGCGATTCTGAATTAATGCTAAATAATATGAAAACAAGCAGGACATGTAGTAAAGCAGTAGGACACATTTTGTGGTGTCTGACGAGCAGCGCCCTCTGTAACTGTGCGCAGATACTATGTATCATTCTCCCAAATTATTTAGCATAACGATTTCGGAATAGCATTGGAGGAGACTACACACGATTCTGAATTAATGCTAAATAATATGAAAACACGCAAGACATGTAGTAAAGCAGTAGGACACATTTTGTGGTGTCTGACGAGCAGCGCCCTCTGTAACTGTGCGCAGATACTATGTATCATTCTCCCAAATTATTTAGCATAACGATTTCGGAATAGCATTGGAGGAGACTACACGCGATTCTGAATTAATGCTAAATAATATGAAAACAAGCAGGACATGTAGTAAAGCAGTAGGACACATTTTGTGGTGTCTGACGAGCAGCGCCCTCTGTAACTGTGCGCAGATACTATGTATCATTCTCCCAAATTATTTAGCATAACGATTTCGGAATAGCATTGGAGGAGACTACACACGATTCTGAATTAATGCTAAATAATATGAAAACAAGCAAGACATGTAGTAAAGCAGTAGGACACATTTTGTGGTGTCTGACGAGCAGCGCACTCTGTAACTGTGCTCAGATACTATGTATCATTCTCCCAAATTATTTAGCGTAACGATTTCGGAATAGCATTGGAGGAGACTACACACGATTCTGAATTAATGCTAAATAATATGAAAACACGCAAGTCATGTAGTAAAGCAGTAGGACACATTTTGTGGTGTCTGACGAGCAGCGCCCTCTGTAACTGTGCGCAGATACTATGTATCATTCTCCCAAATTATTTAGCATAACGATTTCGGAATAGCATTGGAGGAGACTACACGCGATTCTGAATTAATGCTAAATAATATGAAAACACGCAAGACATGTAGTAAAGCAGTAGGACACATTTTGTGGTGTCTGACGAGCAGCGCCCTCTGTAACTGTGCGCAGATGCTATGTATCATTCTCCCAAATTATTTAGCATAACGATTTCGGAATAGCATTGGAGGAGACTACACGCGATTCTGAATTAATGCTAAATAATATGAAAACAAGCAGGACATGTAGTAAAGCAGTAGGACACATTTTGTGGTGTCTGACGAGCAGCGCCCTCTGTAACTGTGCGCAGATACTATGTATCATTCTCCCAAATTATTTAGCATAACGATTTCGGAATAGCATTGGAGGAGACTACACACGATTCTGAATTAATGCTAAATAAAATGAAAACACGCAAGACATGTAGTAAAGCAGTAGGACACATTTTGTGGTGTCTGACGAGCAGCGCCCTCTGTAACTGTGCGCAGATACTATGTATCATTCTCCCAAATTATTTAGCATAACGATTTCGGAATAGCATTGGAGGAGACTACACGCGATTCTGAATTAATGCTAAATAATATGAAAACAAGCAGGACATGTAGTAAAGCAGTAGGACACATTTTGTGGTGTCTGACGAGCAGCGCCCTCTGTAACTGTGCGCAGATACTATGTATCATTCTCCCAAATTATTTAGCATAACGATTTCGGAATAGCATTGGAGGAGACTACACACGATTCTGAATTAATGCTAAATAATATGAAAACACGCAAGACATGTAGTAAAGCAGTAGGACACATTTTGTGGTGTCTGACGAGCAGCGCCCTCTGTAACTGTGCGCAGATACTATGTATCATTCTCCCAAATTATTTAGCATAACGATTTCGGAATAGCATTGGAGGAGACTACACGCGATTCTGAATTAATGCTAAATAATATGAAAACAAGCAGGACATGTAGTAAAGCAGTAGGACACATTTTGTGGTGTCTGACGAGCAGCGCACTCTGTAGGTGGGCGCAGATACTATGTATCATTCTCCGAAAATATTAAGAATAACGATTTCGGAATAGCATTGACAGAGACTACTCACGATTCTGAATTAATGCTAAATAATATGAAAACATGCAAGACATGTAGTAAAGCAGAAAGACACATTTTGTGGTGTGGGATGAGCAGCGCACTCTGTAGCTGTGCGCAGATACTATGTATCGTTCTCGCACATTATTTAGCATAACGATTTCGGAATAGCATTGGCGGAGACTACACAAGATTCTGAATTGGTGCTAAATAATATGAAAAAAAGCAAGATATGTAGTAAAGCAGTGGGACACATTTAGTGGTGTCTGACGAGCAGCGCACTCTGTAGGTGGGCGCAGATACTATGTATCATTCTCCGAAAATATTAAGAATAACGATTTCGGAATAGCATT
This sequence comes from Schistocerca serialis cubense, assembly GCF_023864345.2. Classification (NCBI taxonomy): domain Eukaryota; kingdom Metazoa; phylum Arthropoda; class Insecta; order Orthoptera; family Acrididae; genus Schistocerca; species Schistocerca serialis. Next base: position 750,539 of record NW_026047481.1, on the reverse strand, counting down.
GACAGAGACTACTCACGATTCTGAATTAATGCTAAATAATATGAAAACACGCAAGACATGTAGTAAAGCAGTAGGACACATTTTGTGGTGTGGAATGAGCAGCGCACTCTGTAGCTGTGCGCAGATACTATGTATCATTCTCCGAAAATATTAAGAATAACGATTTCCGAATAGCATTGGCGCAGACTACACACGATTCTGAATTAATGCTAAACAATATGAAAACACGCGAGACATGTTGTAAAGCAGTAGGACACATTTTGTGGTGTCTGACGAGCAGCGCACTCTGTAGGTGGGCGCAGATAGTATGTATCTTTCTCCGAAAATATTAAGAATAACGATTTCGGAATAGCATTGACAGAGACTACTCCCGATTCTGAATTAATGCTAAATAATATGAAAACACGCAAGACATGTAGTAAAGCAGAAAGACACATTTTGTGGTGTGGGATGAGCAGCGCACTATGTAGCTGTGCGCAGATACTATGTATCATGCTCGCACATTATTTAGCATAACGATTTCGGAATAGCATTGGCGGAGACTACACAAGATTCTGAATTGGTGCTAAATAATATGAAAACAAGCAAGATATGTAGTAAAGCAGTGGGACACATTTTGTGGTGTCTGACGAGCAGCGCACTCTGTAGGTGGGCGCAGATACTATGTATCATTCTCCGAAAATATTAAGAATAACGATTTCGGAATAGCATTGACAGAGACTACTCACGATTCTGAATTAATGCTAAATAATATGAAAACAAGCAAGATATGTAGTAAAGCAGTAGGACACATTTTGTGGTGTCTGACGAGCAGCGCACTCTGTAGGTGGGCGCAGATACTATGTATCATTCTCCCAAATTATTTAGCATAACGATTTCGGAATAGCATTGGAGGAGACTACACACGATTCTGAATTAATGCTAAATAATATGAAAACAAGCAAGACATGTAGTAAAGCAGTAGGACACATTTTGTGGTGTCTGACGAGCAGCGCCCTCTGTAACTGTGCCCAGATACTATGTATCATTCTCCCAAATTATTTAGCATAACGATTTCGGAATAGCATTGGAGGAGACTACACACGATTCTGAATTAATGCTAAATAATATGAAAACAAGCAAGACATGTAGTAAAGCAGTAGGACACATTTTGTGGTGTCTGACGAGCAGCGCCCTCTGTAACTGTGCCCAGATACTATGTATCATTCTCCCAAATTATTTAGCATAACGATTTCGGAATAGCATTGGAGGAGACTACACACGATTCTGAATTAATGCTAAATAATATGAAAACAAGCAAGACATGTAGTAAAGCAGTAGGACACATTTTGTGGTGTCTGACGAGCAGCGCCCTCTGTAACTGTGCGCAGATACTATGTATCATTCTCCCAAATTATTTAGCATAACGATTTCGGAATAGCATTGGAGGAGACTACACACGATTCTGAATTAATGCTAAATAATATGAAAACAAGCAAGACATGTAGTAAAGCAGTAGGACACATTTTGTGGTGTCTGACGAGCAGCGCCCTCTGTAACTGTGCGCAGATACTACGTATCATTCTCCCAAATTATTTAGCATAACGATTTCGGAATAGCATTGGAGGAGACTACACACGATTCTGAATTAATGCTAAATAATATGAAAACAAGCAAGACATGTAGTAAAGCAGTAGGACACATTTTGTGGTGTCTGACGAGCAGCGCCCTCTGTAACTGTGCCCAGATACTATGTATCATTCTCCCAAATTATTTAGCATAACGATTTCGGAATAGCATTGGAGGAGACTACACACGATTCTGAATTAATGCTAAATAATATGAAAACAAGCAAGACATGTAGTAAAGCAGTAGGAGACATTTTGTGGTGTCTGACGAGCAGCGCCCTCTGTAACTGTGCGCAGATACTACGTATCATTCTCCCAAATTATTTAGCATAACGATTTCGGAATAGCATTGGAGGAGACTACACACGATTCTGAATTAATGCTAAATAATATGAAAACAAGCAAGACATGTAGTAAAGCAGTAGGACACATTTTGTGGTGTCTGACGAGCAGCGCCCTCTGTAACTGTGCCCAGATACTATGTATCATTCTCCCAAATTATTTAGCATAACGATTTCGGAATAGCATTGGAGGAGACTACACACGATTCTGAATTAATGCTAAATAATATGAAAACAAGCAAGACATGTAGTAAAGCAGTAGGACACATTTTGTGGTGTCTGACGAGCAGCGCCCTCTGTATTTGTGCGCAGATACTATGTATCATTCTCCCAAATTATTTAGCATAACGATTTCGGAATGGCATTGGCGGAGACTACACACGATTCTGAATTGTTGCTAAATAATATGAAAACACGCAAGACATGTAGTAAAGCAGTAGGACACATTTTGTGGTGTCTGACGAGCAGTGCACTCTGTAGGTGGGCGCAGATAGTATGTATCATTCTCCCAAATTATTTAGCGTAACGATTTCGGAATAGCATTGGAGGAGACTACACACGATTCTGAATTAATGCTAAATAATATGAAAACACGCAAGACATGTAGTAAAGCAGTAGGACACATTTTGTGGTGTCTGACGAGCAGCGCCCTCTGTAACTGTGCGCAGATACTATGTATCATTCTCCCAAATTATTTAGCATAACGATTTCGGAATAGCATTGGAGGAGACTACACGCGATTCTGAATTAATGCTAAATAATATGAAAACAAGCAGGACATGTAGTAAAGCAGTAGGACACATTTTGTGGTGTCTGACGAGCAGCGCACTCTGTAGGTGGGCGCAGATAGTATGTATCATTCTCCGAAAATATTAAGAATAACGATTTCGGAATAGCATTGGCGGAGACTACACACGATTCTGAATTAATGGTAAATAATTGAAAACACGCAAGACATGTAGTAAAGCAGTAGGACACATTTTGTGGTGTCTGACGAGCAGCGCCCTCTGTAACTGTGCGCAGATACTATGTATCATTCTCCCAAATTATTTAGCATAACGATTTCGGAATAGCATTGGCGGAGACTACACACGATTCTGAATTAATGCTAAATAATATGAAAACAAGCAAGACATGTAGTAAAGCAGTAGGACACATTTTGTGGTGTCTGACGAGCAGCGCCCCCTGTAACTGTGCGCAAATACTATGTATCATTCTCCCAAATTATTTAGCATAACGATTTCGGAATAGCATTGGAGGAGACTACACACGATTCTGAATTAATGCTAAATAATATGAAAACACGCAAGACATGTAGTAAAGCAGTAGGACACATTTTGTGGTGTCTGACGAGCAGCGCACTCTGTAGGTGGGCGCAGATACTATGTATCATTCTCCGAAAATATTAAGAATAACGATTTCGGAATAGCATTGGCGGAGACTACACACGATTCTGAATTAATGCTAAATGATATGAAAACAAGCAAGACATGTAGTAAAGCAGTAGGACACATTTTGTGGTGTCCGACGAGCAGCGCACTCTGTAGGTGGGCGCAGATACTATGTATCATTCTCCGAAAATATTAAGAATAACGATTTCGGAATAGCATTGGCGGAGACTACACACGATTCTGAATTAATGGTAAATAATTTGAAAACACGCAAGACATGTAGTAAAGCAGTAGGACACATTTTGTGGTGTGGGATGAGCAGCGCACTCTGTAGCTGTGCGCAGATACTATGTATCATTCTCCTAAAATATTAAGAATAACGATTTCGGAATAGCATTGGCGCAGACTACACACGATTCTGAATTAATGCTAAACAATATGAAAACACGCGAGACATGTTGTAAAGCAGTAGGACACATTTTGTGGTGTGGGATGAGCAGCGCACTCTGTAGCTGTGCGCAGATACTATGAATCATTCTCGCACATTATTTAGCATAACGATTTCGGAATAGCATTGGCGGAGACTACACAAGATTCTGAATTGGTGCTAAATAATATGAAAACAAGCAAGATATGTAGTAAAGCAGTGGGACACATTTTGTGGTGTCTGACGAGCAGCGCACTCTGTAGGTGGGCGCAGATACTATGTATCATTCTCCGAAAATATTAAGAATAACGATTTCGGAATAGCATTGGCGCAGACTACACACGATTCTGAATTAATGCTAAATAATATGAAAACACGCGAGACATGTTGTAAAGCAGTAGGACACATTTTGTGGTGTCTGACGAGCAGCGCACTCTGTAGGTGGGCGCAGATAGTATGTATCTTTCTCCGAAAATATTAAGAATAACGATTTCGGAATAGCATTGACAGAGACTACTCACGATTCTGAATTAATGCTAAATAATATGAAAACACGCAAGACATGTAGTAAAGCAGAAAGCCACATTTTGTGGTGTGGGATGAGCAGCGCACTCTGTAGCTGTGCGCAGATACTATGTATCATTCTCGCACATTATTTAGCATAACGATTTCGGAATAGCATTGGCGGAGACTACACAAGATTCTGAATTGGTGCTAAATAATATGAAAACAAGCAAGATATGTAGTAAAGCAGTAGGACACATTTTGTGGTGTCTGACGAGCAGCGCACTCTGTAGCTGTGCGCAGATACTATGTATCATTCTCGCACATTATTTAGCATAACGATTTCGGAATAGCATTGGCGGAGACTACACAAGATTCTGTATTGGTGCTAAATAATATGAAAACAAGCAAGATATGTAGTAAAGCAGTGGGACACATTTTGTGGTGTCTGACGAGCAGCGCACTCTGTAGGTGGGCGCAGATACTATGTATCATTCTCCGAAAATATTAAAAATAACGATTTCGGAATAGCATTGACAGAGACTACTCACGATTCTGAATTAATGCTAAATAATATGAAAACACGCAAGACATGTAGTAAAGCAGAAAGGCACATTTTGTGGTGTGGGATGAGCAGCGCACTCTGTAGCTGTGCGCAGATACTATGTATCATTCTCGCACATTATTTAGCATAACGATTTCGGAATAGCATTGGCGGAGACTACACAAGATTCTGTATTGGTGCTAAATAATATGAAAACAAGCAAGATATGTAGTAAAGCAGTGGGACACATTTTGTGGTGTCTGACGAGCAGCGCACTCTCTAGGTGGGCGCAGATACTATGTATCATTCTCCGAAAATGTTAAGAATAACGATTTCGGAATAGCATTGACAGAGACTACTCACGATTCTGAATTAATGCTAAATAATATGAAAACACGCAAGACATGTAGTAAAGCAGTAGGACACATTTTGTGGTGTGGGATGAGCTGCGCACTCTGTAGCTGTGCGCAGATACTATGTATCTTTCTCCGAAAATATTAAGAATAACGATTTCGGAATAGCATTGGCAGAGACTACTCACGATTCTGAATTAATGCTAAATAATATGAAAACACGCAAGACATGTACTAAAGCAGTAGGACACATTTTGTGGTGTCTGATGAGCAGCGCCCTCTGTAACTGTGCGCAGATACTATGTATCATTCTCCCAAATTATTTAGCATAACGATTTCGGAATAGCATTGGAGGAGACTACACACGATTCTGAATTAATGCTAAATAATATGAAAACAAGCAAGACATGTAGTAAAGCAGTAGGACACATTTTGTGGTGTCTGACGAGCAGCGCACTCTGTAGGTGGGCGCAGATACTATGTATCATTCTCCGAAAATAATAAGAATAACGATTTCGGAATAGCATTGGCGGAGACTACACACGATTCTGAATTAATGCTAAATAACATGAAAACAAGCAAGACATGTAGTAAAGCAGTAGGACACATTTTGTGGTGTCTGACGAGCAGCGCCCTCTGTAACTGTGCGCAGATACTATGTATCATTCTCCCAAATTATTTAGCATAACGATTTCGGAATAGCATTGGAGGAGACTACACACGATTCTGAATTAATGCTAAATAATATGAAAACACGCAAGACATGTAGTAAAGCAGTAGGACACATTTTGTGGTGTCTGACGAGCAGCGCACTCTGTAGGTGGGCGCAGATACTATGTATCAGTCTCCGAAAATATTAAGAATAACGATTTCGGAATAGCATTGACAGAGACTACTCACGATTCTGAAGTAATGCTAAATAATATGAAAACACGCAAGACATGTAGTAAAGCAGTAGGACACATTTGGTGGTGTGGGATGAGCAGCGCACTCTGTAGCTGTGCGCAGATACTATGTATCATTCTCCGAAAATATTAAGAATAACGATTTCGGAATAGCATTGGCGGAGACTACACATGATTCTGAATTGGTGCTAAATAAAATGAAAACACGCGAGACATGTTGTAAAGCAGTATGACACATTTTGTGGTGTCTGACGAGCAGCGCACACTGTAGGTGGGCGCAGATAGTATGTATCTTTCTCCGAAAATATTAAGAATAACGATTTCGGAATACCATTGGCGGAGACTACACACGATTCTGAATTGGTGCTAAATAAAATGAAAACACGCGAGACATGTTGTTAAGCAGTAGGACACATTTTGTGGTGTCTGACGAGCAGCGCACTCTGTAGGTGGGCGCAGATACTATGTATCATTCTCCGAAAATATTAAGAATAACGATTTCGGAATAGCATTGGCGGAGACTACACACGATTCTGAATTAATGCTAAATAATTTGAAAACACGCAAGACATGTAGTAAAGCAGTAGGACACATTTTGTGGTGTCTGACGAGCAGCGCCCTCTGTAACTGTGCGCAGATACTATGTATCATTCTCCCAAATTATTTAGCGTAACGATTTCGGAATAGCATTGGCGGAGACTACACACGATTCTGAATTAATGCTAAATAATATGAAAACAAGCAAGACATGTAGTAAAGCAGTAGGACACATTTTGTGGTGTCTGACGAGCAGCGCCCTCTGTAACTGTGCTCAGATACTATGTATCATTCTCCCAAATTATTTAGCGTAACGATTTCGGAATAACATTGGAGGAGACTACACACGATTCTGAATTAATGCTAAATAATATGAAATCACGCAAGACATGTAGTAAAGCAGTAGGACACATTTTGTGGTGTCTGACGAGCAGCGCCCTCTGTATTTGTGCGCAGATACTATGTATCATTCTCCCAAATTATTTAGCATAACGATTTCGGAATAACATTGGAGGAGACTACACACGATTCTGAATTAATGCTAAATAATATGAAATCACGCAAGACATGTAGTAAAGCAGTAGGACACATTTTGTGGTGTCTGACGAGCAGCGCCCTCTGTAACTGTGCGCAGATACTATGTATCATTCTCCCAAATTATTTAGCATAACGATTTCGGAATAACATTGGAGGAGACTACACACGATTCTGAATTAATGCTAAATAATATGAAATCACGCAAGACATGTAGTAAAGCAGTAGGACACATTTTGTGGTGTCTGACGAGCAGCGCCCTCTGTAACTGTGCGCAGATACTATGTATCATTCTCCCAAATTATTTAGCATAACGATTTCGGAATGGCATTGGCGGAGACTACACACGATTCTGAATTGTTGCTAAATAATATGAAAACACGCAAGACATGTAGTAAAGCAGTAGGACACATTTTGTGGTGTCTGACGAGCAGTGCACTCTGTAGGTGGGCGCAGATAGTATGTATCATGCTCCCAAATTATTTAGCGTAACGATTTCGGAATAGCATTGGAGGAGACTACACACGATTCTGAATTAATGCTAAATAATATGAAAACACGCAAGACATGTAGTAAAGCAGTAGGACACATTTTGTGGTGCCTGACGAGCAGCGCCCTCTGTAACTGTGCGCAGATACTATGTATCATTCTCCCAAATTATTTAGCATAACGATTTCGGAATAGCATTGGAGGAGACTACACGCGATTCTGAATTAATGCTAAATAATATGAAAACAAGCAGGACATGTAGTAAAGCAGTAGGACACATTTTGTGGTGTCTGACGAGCAGCGCACTCTGTAGGTGGGCGCAGATAGTATGTATCATTCTCCGAAAATATTAAGAATAACGATTTCGGAATAGCATTGGCGGAGACTACACACGATTCTGAATTAATGGTAAATAATTTGAAAACACGCAAGACATGTAGTAAAGCAGTAGGACACATTTTGTGGTGTCTGACGAGCAGCGCCCTCTGTAACTGTGCGCAGATACTATGTATCATTCTCCCAAATTATTTAGCATAACGATTTCGGAATAGCATTGGCGGAGACTACACACGATTCTGAATTAATGCTAAATAATATGAAAACAAGCAAGACATGTAGTAAAGCAGTAGGACACATTTTGTGGTGTCTGACGAGCAGCGCCCTCTGTAACTGTGCGCAGATACTATGTATCATTCTCCCAAATTATTTAGCATAACGATTTCGGAATAGCATTGGAGGAGACTACACACGATTCTGAATTAATGCTAAATAATATGAAAACACGCAAGACATGTAGTAAAGCAGTAGGACACATTTTGTGGTGTCTGACGAGCAGCGCACTCTGTAGGTGGGCGCAGATACTATGTATCAGTCTCCGACAATATTAAGAATAACGATTTCGGAATAGCATTGACAGAGACTACTCACGATTCTGAAGTAATGCTAAATAATATGAAAACACGCAAGACATGTAGTAAAGCAGTAGGACACATTTGGTGGTGTGGGATGAGCAGCGCACTCTGTAGCTGTGCGCAGATACTATGGATCATTCTCCGAAAATATTAAGAATAACGATTTCGGAATAGCATTGGCGGAGACTACACATGATTCTGAATTGGTGCTAAATAAAATGAAAACACGCGAGACATGTTGTAAAGCAGTAGGACACATTTTGTGGTGTCTGACGAGCAGCGCACTCTGTAGGTGGGCGCAGATACTATGTATCATTCTCCGAAAATATTAAGAATAACGATTTCGGAATAGCATTGGCGGAGACTACACACGATTCTGAATTAATGCTAAATAATATGAAAACAAGCAAGACATGTAGTAAAGCAGTAGGACACATTTTGTGGTGTCTGACGAGCAGCGCACTCTGTAGGTGGGCGCAGATACTATGTATCATTCTCCGAAAATATTAAGAATAACGATTTCGGAATAGCATTGGCGGAGACTACACACGATTCTGAATTAATGGTAAATAATTTGAAAACACGCAAGACATGTAGTAAAGCAGTAGGACACATTTTGTGGTGTCTGACGAGCAGCGCCCTCTGTAACTGTGCGCAGATACTATGTAACATTCTCCCAAATTATTTAGCATAACGATTTCGGAATAGCATTGGCGGAGACTACACACGATTCTGAATTAATGCTAAATAATATGAAAACAAGCAAGACATGTAGTAAAGCAGTAGGACACATTTTGTGGTGTCTGACGAGCAGCGCACTCTGTAGGTGGGCGCAGATAGTATGTATCTTTCTCCGAAAATATTAAGAATAACGATTTCGGAATACCATTGGCGGAGACTACACACGATTCTGAATTGGTGCTAAATAAAATGAAAACACGCGAGACATGTAGTAAAGCAGTAGGACACATTTTGTGGTGTCTGACGAGCAGCGCACTCTGTAGGTGGGCGCAGATACTATGTATCATTCTCCGAAAATATTAAGAATAACGATTTCGGAATAGCATTGACAGAGACTACTCACGATTCTGAATTAATGCTAAATAATATGAAAACACGCAAGACATGTAGTAAAGCAGAAAGACACATTTTGTGGTGTGGGATGAGCAGCGCACTCTGTAGCTGTGCGCAGATACTATGTATCATTCTCGCACATTATTTAGCATAACGATTTCGGAATAGCATTGGCGGAGACTACACATGATTCTGAATTGGTGCTAAATAATATGAAAACAAGCAAGATATGTAGTAAAGCAGTGGGACACATTTAGTGGTGTCTGACGAGCAGCGCACTCTGTAGGTGGGCGCAGATACTATGTATCATTCTCCGAAAATATTAAGAATAACGATTTCGGAATAGCATTGACAGAGACTACTCACGATTCTGAATTAATGCTTAATAATATGAAAACACGCAAGACATGTAGTAAAGCAGTAGGACACATTTTGTGGTGTGGGATGAGCAGCGCACTCTGTAGCTGTGCGCAGATACTATGTATCATTCTCCTAAAATATTAAGAATAACGATTTCGGAATAGCATTGGCGCAGACTACACACGATTCTGAATTAATGCTAAACAATATGAAAACACGCGAGACATGTTGTAAAGCAGTAGGACACATTTTGTGGTGTCTGACGAGCAGCGCACTCTGTAGGTGGGCGCAGATAGTATGTATCTTTCTCCGAAAATATTAAGAATAACGATTTCGGAATAGCATTGACAGAGACTACTCACGATTCTGAATTAATGCTAAATAATATGAAAACAAGCAAGATATGTAGTAAAGCAGTAGGACACATTTTGTGGTGTCTGACGAGCAGCGCACTCTGTAGGTGGGCGCAGATACTATGTATCATTCTCCGAAAATATTAAGAATAACGATTTCGGAATAGCATTGACAGAGACTACTCACGATTCTGAATTAATGCTAAATAATATGAAAACACGCAAGACATGTAGTAAGGCAGAAAGACACATTATGTGGTGTGGGATGAGCAGCGCACTCTGTAGCTGTGCGCAGATACTATGAATCATTCTCGCACATTATTTAGCATAACGATTTCGGAATAGCATTGGCGGAGACTACACAAGATTCTGAATTGGTGCTAAATAATATGAAAACAAGCAAGATATGTAGTAAAGCAGTGGGACACATTTTGTGGTGTCTGACGAGCAGCGCACTCTGTAGGTGGGCGCAGATACTATGTATCATTCTCCGAAAATATTAAGAATAACGATTTCGGAATAGCATTGGCGCAGACTACACACGATTCTGAATTAATGCTAAATAATATGAAAACACGCGAGACATGTTGTAAAGCAGTAGGACACATTTTGTGGTGTCTGACGAGCAGCGCACTCTGTAGGTGGGCGCAGATAGTATGTATCTTTCTCCGAAAATATTAAGAATAACGATTTCGGAATAGCATTGACAGAGACTACTCACGATTCTGAATTAATGCTAAATAATTTGAAAACACGCAAGACATGTAGTAAAGCAGAAAGCCACATTTTGTGGTGTGGGATGAGCAGCGCACTCTGTAGCTGTGCGCAGATACTATGTATCATTCTCGCACATTATTTAGCATAACGATTTCGGAATAGCATTGGCGGAGACTACACAAGATTCTGAATTGGTGCTAAATAATATGAAAACAAGCAAGATATGTAGTAAAGCAGTAGGACACATTTTGTGGTGTCTGACGAGCAGCGCACTCTGTAGCTGTGCGCAGATACTATGTATCATTCTCGCACATTATTTAGCACAACGATTTCGGAATAGCATTGGCGGAGACTACACAAGATTCTGTATTGGTGCTAAATAATATGAAAACAAGCAAGATATGTAGTAAAGCAGTGGGACACATTTTGTGGTGTCTGACGAGCAGCGCACTCTGTAGGTGGGCGCAGATACTATGTATCATTCTCCGAAAATATTAAGAATAACGATTTCGGAATAGCATTGGCGCAGACTACACACGATTCTGAATTAATGCTAAATAATATGAAAACACGCGAGACATGTTGTAAAGCAGTAGGACACATTTTGTGGTGTCTGACGAGCAGCGCACTCTGTAGGTGGGCGCAGATAGTATGTATCTTTCTCCGAAAATATTAAGAATAACGATTTCGGAATAGCATTGACAGAGACTACTCACGATTCTGAATTAATGCTAAATAATATGAAAACACGCAAGACATGTAGTAAAGCAGAAAGCCACATTTTGTGGTGTGGGATGAGCAGCGCACTCTGTAGCTGTGCGCAGATACTATGTATCATTCTCGCACATTATTTAGCATAACGATTTCGGAATAGCATTGGCGGAGACTACACAAGATTCTGAATTGGTGCTAAATAATATGAAAACAAGCAAGATATGTAGTAAAGCAGTAGGACACATTTTGTGGTGTCTGACGAGCAGCGCACTCTGTAGCTGTGCGCAGATACTATGTATCATTCTCGCACATTATTTAGCACAACGATTTCGGAATAGCATTGGCGGAGACTACACAAGATTCTGTATTGGTGCTAAATAATATGAAAACAAGCAAGATATGTAGTAAAGCAGTAGGACACATTTTGTGGTGTCTGACGAGCAGCGCACTCTGTAGGTGGGCGCAGATAGTATGTATCTTTCTCCGAAAATATTAAGAATAACGATTTCGGAATAGCATTGACAGAGACTACTCACGATTCTGAATTAATGCTAAATAATATGAAAACACGCAAGACATGTAGTAAAGCAGAAAGCCACATTTTGTGGTGTGGGATGAGCAGCGCACTCTGTAGCTGTGCGCAGATACTATGTATCATTCTCGCACATTATTTAGCATAACGATTTCGGAATAGCATTGGCGGAGACTACACAAGATTCTGAATTGGTGCTAAATAATATGAAAACAAGCAAGATATGTAGTAAAGCAGTAGGACACATTTTGTGGTGTCTGACGAGCAGCGCACTCTGTAGCTGTGCGCAGATACTATGTATCATTCTCGCACATTATTTAGCACAACGATTTCGGAATAGCATTGGCGGAGACTACACAAGATTCTGTATTGGTGCTAAATAATATGAAAACAAGCAAGATATGTAGTAAAGCAGTGGGACACATTTTGTGGTGTCTGACGAGCAGCGCACTCTGTAGGTGGGCGCAGATACTATGTATCATTCTCCGAAAATATTAAGAATAACGATTTCGGAATAGCATTGACAGAGACTACTCACGATTCTGAATTAATGCTAAATAATATGAAAACACGCAAGACATGTAGTAAAGCAGTAGGACACATTTTGTGGTGTGGGATGAGCAGCGCACTCTGTAGCTGCGCGCAGATACTATGTATCTTTCTCCGAAAATATTAAGAATAACGATTTCGGAATAGCATTGGCAGAGACTACTCACGATTCTGAATTAATGCTAAATAATATGAAAACAAGCAAGATATGTAGTAAAGCAGTAGGACACATTTTGTGGTGTCTGACGAGCAGCGCACTCTGTAGGTGGGCGCAGATACTATGTATCATTCTCCGAAAATATTAAGGATAACGATTTCGGAATAGCATTGACAGAGACTACTCACGATTCTGAATTAATGCTAAATAATATGAAAACACGCAAGACATGTAGTAAAGCAGAAAGACACATTATGTGGTGTGGGATGAGCAGCGCACTCTGTAGCTGTGCGCAGATACTATGAATCATTCTCGCACATTATTTAGCATAACGATTTCGGAATAGCATTGGCGGAGACTACACAAGATTCTGAATTGGTGCTAAATAATATGAAAACAAGCAAGATATGTAGTAAAGCAGTGGGACACATTTTGTGGTGTCTGACGAGCAGCGCACTCTGTAGGTGGGCGCAGATACTATGTATCATTCTCCGAAAATATTAAGAATAACGATTTCGGAATAGCATTGGCGCAGACTACACACGATTCTGAATTAATACTAAATAATATGAAAACACGCGAGACATGTTGTAAAGCAGTAGGACACATTTTGTGGTGTCTGACGAGCAGCGCACTCTGTAGGTGGGCGCAGATACTATGTATCATTCTCGCACATTATTTAGCATAACGATTTCGGAATAGCATTGGCGGAGACTACACAAGATTCTGTATTGGTGCTAAATAATACGAAAACAAGCAAGATATGTAGTAAAGCAGTAGGACACATTTTGTGGTGTCTGACGAGCAGCGCACTCTGTAGGTGGGCGCAGATACTATGTATCATTCTCCGAAAATATTAAAAATAACGATTTCGGAATAGCATTGACAGAGACTACTCACGATTCTGAATTAATGCTAAATAATATGAAAACCCGCAAGACATGTAGTAAAGCAGAAAGGCACATTTTGTGGTGTGGGATGAGCAGCGCACTCTGTAGCTGTGCGCAGATACTGTGTATCATTCTCGCACATTATTTAGCATAACGATTTCGGAATAGCATTGGCGGCGACTACACAAGATTCTGAATTGGTGCTAAATAATATGAAAACAAGCAAGATATGTAGTAAAGCAGTAGGACACATTTTGTGGTGTCTGACGAGCAGCGCACTCTGTAGCTGTGCGCAGATACTATGTATCATTCTCGCACATTATTTAGCATAACGATTTCGGAATAGCATTGGCGGAGACTACACAAGATTCTGTATTGGTGCTAAATAATATGAAAACAAGCAAGATATGTAGTAAAGCAGTGGGACACATTTTGTGGTGTCTGACGAGCAGCGCACTCTGTAGGTGGGCGCAGATACTATGTATCATTCTCCGAAAATATTAAGAATAACGATTTCGGAATAGCATTGACAGAGACTACTCACGATTCTGAATTAATGCTAAATAATATGAAAACACGCAAGACATGTAGTAAAGCAGAAAGGCACATTTTGTGGTGTGGGATGAGCAGCGCACTCTGTAGCTGTGCGCAGATACTATGTATCATTCTCGCACATTATTTAGCATAACGATTTCGGAATAGCATTGGCGGAGACTACACAAGATTCTGTATTGGTGCTAAATAATATGAAAACAAGCAAGATATGTAGTAAAGCAGTGGGACACATTTTGTGGTGTCTGACGAGCAGCGCACTCTGTAGGTGGGCGCAGATACTATGTATCATTCTCCGCAAATATTAAGAATAACGATTTCGGAATAGCATAGACAGAGACTACTCACGATTCTGAATTAATGCTAAATAATATGAAAACACGCAAGACATGTAGTAAAGCAGAAAGCCACATTTTGTGGTGTGGGATGAGCAGCGCACTCTGTAGCTGTGCGCAGATACTATGTATCGTTCTCGCACATTATTTAGCATAACGATTTCGGAATAGCATTGGCGGAGACTACACAAGATTCTGTATTGGTGCTAAATAATATGAAAACAAGCAAGATATGTAGTAAAGCAGTGGGACACATTTTGTGGTGTCTGACGAGCAGCGCACTCTGTAGGTGGGCGCAGATACTATGTATCTTTCTCCGAAAATATTAAGAATAACGATTTCGGAATAGCATTGACAGAGACTACTCACGATTCTGAATTAATGCTAAATAATATGAAAACACGCAAGACATGTAGTAAAGCAGAAAGCCACATTTTGTGGTGTGGGATGAGCAGCGCACTCTGTAGCTGTGCGCAGATACTATGTATCATTCTCGCACATTATTTAGCATAACGATTTCGGAATAGCATTGGCGGAGACTACACAAGATTCTGAATTGGTGCTAAATAATATGAAAACAAGCAAGATATGTAGTAAAGCAGTAGGACACATTTTGTGGTGTCTGACGAGCAGCGCACTCTGTAGCTGTGCGCAGATACTATGTATCATTCTCGCACATTATTTAGCATAACGATTTCGGAATAGCATTGGCGGAGACTACACAAGATTCTGTATTGGTGCTAAATAATATGAAAACAAGCAAGATATGTAGTAAAGCAGTGGGACACATTTTGTGGTGTCTGACGAGCAGCGCACTCTGTAGGTGGGCGCAGATACTATGTATCATTCTCTGAAAATATTAAAAATAACGATTTCGGAATAGCATTGACAGAGACTACTCACGATTCTGAATTAATGCTAAATAATATGAAAACACGCAAGACATGTAGTAAAGCAGAAAGGCACATTTTGTGGTGTGGGATGAGCAGCGCACTCTGTAGCTGTGCGCAGATACTGTGTATCATTCTCGCACATTATTTAGCATAACGATTTCGGAATAGCATTGGCGGAGACTACACAAGATTCTGTATTGGTGCTAAATAATATGAGAACAAGCAAGATATGTAGTAAAGCAGTGGGACACATTTTGTGGTGTCTGACGAGCAGCGCACTCTGTAGGTGGGCGCAGATACTATGTATCATTCTCCGAAAATATTAAGAATAACGATTTCGGAATAGCATTGGCGCAGACTACACACGATTCTGAATTAATGCTAAATAATATGAAAACACGCGAGACATGTTGTAAAGCAGTAGGACACATTTTGTGGTGTCTGACGAGCAGCGCACTCTGTAGGTGGGCGCAGATAGTGTGTATCATTCTCCGAAAATATGAAGAATAACGATTTCGGAATAGCATTGACAGAGACTACTCACGATTCTGAATTAATGCTAAATAATATGAAAACACGCGAGACATGTTGTAAAGCAGTAGGACACATTTTGTGGTGTGGGATGAGCAGCGCACTCTGTAGGTGGGCGCAGATAGTATGTATCATTCTCCGAAAATATCAAGAATAACGATTTCGGAATAGCATTGACAGAGACTACTCACGATTCTGATTTAATGCTAAATAATATGAAAACACGCAACACATGTAGTAAGGCAGTAGGACACATTTTGTGGTGTGGGATGAGCAGCGCACTCTGTAGCTGTGCGCAGATACTATGTATCATTCTTCGAAAATATTAAGAATAAGGATTTCGGAATAGCATCGGCGGAGACTACACACGATTCTGAATTGGTGCTAAATAAAATGAAAACACGCGAGACATGTTGTAAAGCAGTAGGACACATTTTGTGGTGTGGGATGAGCGGCCCACTATGTAGGTGGGCGCAGATACAATGTATCATTCTCCCAAATTATTTAGCATAACGATTTCGGAATAGCGTTGGCGGAGACTACACACGATTCTGAATTGGTGCTAAATAATATGAAAACACGCGAGACATGTTGTAAAGCAGTAGGACACATTTTGTGGTGTCTGACAAGCAGCGCACTCTGTAGGTGGGCGCAGATACTATGTATCATTCTCCGAAAATATTAAGAATAACGATTTCGGAATAGCATTGACAGAGACTACTCACGATTCTGATTTAATGCTAAATAATATGAAAACACGCAACACATGTAGTAAGGCAGTAGGACACATTTTGTGGTGTGGGATGAGCAGCGCACTCTGTAGCTGTGCGCAGATACTATGTATCATTCTTCGAAAATATTAAGAATAAGGATTTCGGAATAGCATCGGCGGAGACTACACACGATTCTGAATTGGTGCTAAATAAAATGAAAACACGCGAGACATGTTGTAAAGCAGTAGGACACATTTTGTGGTGTGGGATGAGCAGCGCACTCTCTAGCTGTGCGCAGATACTATGTATCATTCTCCGAAAATATTAAGAATAACGATTTCGGAATAGCATTGGCGCTGACTACCCTCGATTCTGAATTAATGCTAAATAATATGAAAACACGCAACACATGTTGTAAAGCAGTAGGACACATTTTGTGGTGTGGGATGAGCAGCGCACTCTCTAGCTGTGCGCAGATACTATGTATCATTCTCCGAAAATATTAAGAATAACGATTTCGGAATAGCATTGGCGCAGACTACACACGATTCTGAATTAATGCTAAATAATATGAAAACACGCGAGACATGTTGTAAAGCAGTAGGACACATATTGTGGTGTCTGACAAGCAGCGCACTGTGTAGGTGGGCGCAGATAGTATGTATCATTCTCCGAAAATATCAAGAATAACGATTTCGGAATAGCATTGACAGAGACTACTCACGATTCTGAATTAATGCTAAGTTATATGAAAACTCGCAAGACAGGTAGTAAAGCAGTAGGACACATTTTGTGGTGTGGGATGAGCGGCCCACTCTGTAGGTGGGTGCAGATACAATGTATCATTCTCCCAAATTATTTAGCATAACGATTTCAGAATAGCGTTGGCGGAGACTACACACGATTCTGAATTGGTGCTAAATAATATGAAAACACGCGAGACATGTTGTAAAGCAGTAGGACACATTTTGTGGTGTCTGACAAGCAGCGCACTCTGTAGGTGGGCGCAGATACTATGTATCATTTTCCGAAAATATTAGGAATAACGATTTCGGAATAGCATTGACAGAGACTACTCACGATTCTGAATTGTTGCTAAATAATATGAAAACACGCAAGACATGTAGTAAAGCAGTAGCACACATTTTGTGGTGTCTGACGAGCAGCGCACTCTGTAGGTGGGCGTAGATACTATGTATCATTCTCCCAAAATATTAAGAATAACGATTTCGGCATAGCATTGGCGGACATTACACACGATTCTGAATTGTTGCTAAATAATATGAAAACACGCAAGACATGTAGTAAAGCAGTAGGACACATTTTGTGGTGTGAGATGAGCTGTGCACTCTGTAGGTGGGCGCAGATACTATGTATCATTCTCCGAAAATATTAAGAATAACGATTTCGGCATAGCATTGGCGGACATTACACACGATTCTGAATTGTTGCTAAATAATATGAAAACACGCAAGACATGTAGTAAAGCAGTAGGACACATTTTGTGGTGTCTGACGAGCAGCGCACTCTGCAGGTGGGCGTAGATACTATGTATCATTCTCCCAAAATATTAAGAACAACGATTTCGGCATAGCACTGGCGGACATTACACACGATTCTGAATTGTTGCTAAATAATATGAAAACACGCAAGACATGTAGTAAAGCAGTAGGACACATTTTGTGGTGTGAGATGAGCAGCGCACTCTGTAGGTGGGCGTAGATACTATGTATCATTCTCCCAAAATATTAAGAATAACGATTTCGGCATAGCAACAGCGGACATTACACACGATTCTGAATTGTTGCTAAATAATATGAAAACACGCAAGACATGTAGTAAAGCAGTAGGACACATTTTGTGGTGTCTGACGAGCAGCGCACTCTGTAGGTGGGCGTAGATAATATGTATCATTCTCCCAAAATATTAAGAATAACGATTTCGGCATAGCATTGGCGGACATTACACACGATTCTGAATTGTTGCTAAATAATATGAAAACACGCAAGACATGTAGTATAGCAGTAGGACACATTTTGTGGTGTCTGACGAGCAGCGCACTCTGTAGGTGGGCGTAGATACTATGTATCATTCTCCCAAAATATTAAGAATAACGATTTCGGCATAGCATTGGCGGACATTACACACGATTCTGAATTGTTGCTAAATAATATGAAAACACGCAAGACATGTAGTAAAGCAGTAGGACACATTTTGTGGTGTGAGATGAGCTGTGCACTCTGTAGGTGGGCGTAGATACTATGTATCATTCTCCGAAAATATTAAGAATAACGATTTCGGCATAGCATTGGCGGACATTACACACGATTCTGAATTGTTGCTAAATAATATGAAAACAAGCAAGACATGTAGTAAAGCAGTAGGACACATTTTGTGGTGTCTGACGAGCAGCGCACTCTGTAGGTGGGCGTAGATACTATGTATCATTCTCCCAAAATATTAAGAATAACGATTTCGGCATAGCATATGCGGACATTACACACGATTCTGAATTGTTGCTAAATAATATGAAAACACGCAAGACATGTAGTAAAGCAGTAGGACACATTTTGTGGTGTGAGATGAGCTGTGCACTCTGTAGGTGGGCGCAGATACTATGTATCATTCTCCGAAAATATTAAGAATAACGATTTCGGCATAGCATTGGCGGACATTACACACGATTCTGAATTGTTGCTAAATAATATGAAAACACGCAAGACATGTAGTAAAGCAGTAGGACACATTTTGTGGTGAGAGATGAGCTGTGCACTCTGTAGGTGGGCGCAGATACTATGTATCATTCTCCCAAAATATTAAGAATAACGATTTCGGTATAGCATTGGCGGACATTACACACGATTCTGAATTGTTGCTAAATAATATGAAAACACGCAAGACATGTAGTAAAGCAGTAGGACACATTTTGTGGTGTGAGATGAGCTGTGCACTCTGTAGGTGGGCGTAGATACTATGTATCATTCTCCCAAAATATTAAGAATAACGATTTCGGTATAGCATTGGCGGACATTACACACGATTCTGAATTGTTGCTAAATAATATGAAAACACGCAAGACATGTTGTAAAGCAGTAGGACACATTTTGTGGTGTCTGACGAGCAGCGCACTCTGTAGGTGGGCGTAGATACTATGTATCATTCTCCCAAAATATTAAGAATAACGATTTCGGCATAGCAACAGCGGACATTACACACGATTCTGAATTGTTGCTAAATAATATGAAAACACGCAAGACATGTAGTAAAGCAGTAGGACACATTTTGTGGTGTCTGACGAGCAGCGCACTCTGTAGGTGGGCGTAGATACTATGTATCATTCTCCCAAAATATTAAGAATAACGATTTCGGCATAGCATTGGCGGACATTAGACACGATTCTGAATTGTTGCTAAATAATATGAAAACACGCAAGACATGTAGTAAAGCAGTAGGACACATTTTGTGGTGTCTGGCGAGCAGCGCACTCTGCAGGTGGGCGTAGATACCATGTATCATTCTCCCAAAATATTAAGAATAACGATTTCGGCATAGCATTGGCGGACATTACACACGATTCTGAATTGTTGCTAAATAATATGAAAACACGCAAGACATGTAGTAGAGCAGTAGGACACATTTTGTGGTGTCTGACGAGCAGCGCACTCTGCAGGTGGGCGTAGATACTATGTATCATTCTCCCAAAATATTAAGAATAACGATTTCGGCATAGCATTGGCGGACATTACACACGATTCTAAATTGTTGCTAAATAATATGAAAACACGCAAGACATGTAGTAAAGCAGTAGGACACATTTTGTGGTGTCTGACGAGCAGCGCACTCTGCAGGTGGGCGTAGATACTATGTATCATTCTCCCAAAATATTAAGAATAACGATTTCGGCATAGCATTGGCGGACATTACACACGATTCTGAATTGTTGCTAAATAATATGAAAACACGCAAGACATGTAGTAAAGCAGTAGGACACATTTTGTGGTGTCTGACGAGCAGCGCACTCTGCAGGTGGGCGTAGATACTATGTATCATTCTCCCAAAATATTAAGAATAACGATTTCGGCATAGCATTGGCGGACATTACACACGATTCTGAATTGTTGCTAAATAATATGAAAACACGCAAGACATGTAGTAAAGCAGTAGGACACATTTTGTGGTGTCTGACGAGCAGCGCACTCTGTAGGTGGGCGTAGATACTATGTATCATTCTCCCAAAATATTAAGAATAACGATTTCGGCATAGCATTGGCGGACATTACACACGATTCTGGATTGTTGCTAAATAATATGAAAACACGCAAGACATGTAGTAAAGCAGTAGGACACATTTTGTGGTGTCTGACGAGCAGCGCACTCTGCAGGTGGGCGTAGATACTATGTATCATTCTCCCAAAATATAAAGAATAACGATTTCGGCATAGCATTGGCGGACATTACACACGATTCTGAATTGTTGCTAAATAGTATGAAAACACGCAAGACATGTAGTAAAGCAGTAGGACACATTTTGTGGTGTCTGACGAGCAGCGCACTCTGTAGGTGGGCGTAGATACTATGTATCATTCTCCCAAAATATTAAGAATAACGATTTCGGCATAGCATTGGCGGACATTACACACGATTCTGAATTGTTGCTAAATCATATGAAAACACGCAAGACATGTAGTAAAGCAGTAGGACACATTTTGTGGTGTCTGACGAGCAGCGCACTCTGCAGGTGGGCGTAGATACTATGTATCATTCTCCCAAAATATTAAGAATAACGATTTCGGCATAGCATTGGCGGACATTACACACGATTCTGAATTGTTGCTAAATAATATGTAAACACGCAAGACATGTAGTAAAGCAGTAGGACACATTTTGTGGTGTCTGACGAGCAGCGCACTCTGTAGGTGGGCGTAGATACTATGTATCATTCTCCCAAAATATTAAGAATAACGATTTCGGCATAGCATTGGCGGACATCACACACGATTCTGAATTGTTGCTAAATAATATGTAAACACGCAAGACATGTAGTAAAGCAGTAGGACACATTTTGTGGTGTCTGACGAGCAGCGCACTCTGTAGGTGGGCGTAGATACTATGTATCATTCTCCCAAAATATTAAGAATAACGATTTCGGCATAGCATTGGCGGACATTACACACGATTCTGAATTGTTGCTAAATAATATGAAAACACGCAAGACATGTAGTAAAGCAGTAGGACACATTTTGTGGTGTCTGACGAGCAGCGCACTCTGTAGGTGGGCGTAGATACTATGTATCATTCTCCCAAAATATTAAGAATAACGATTTCGGCATAGCATTGGCGGACATTACACACGATTCTGAATTGTTGCTAAATAATATGAAAACACGCAAGACATGTAGTAAAGCAGTAGGACACATTTTGTGGTGTCTGACGAGCAGCGCACTCTGCAGGTGGGCGTAGATACTATGTATCATTCTCCCAAAATATTAAGAATAATGATTTCGGTATAGCATTGGCGGACATTACACACGATTCTGAATTGTTGCTAAATAATATGAAAACACGCAAGACATGTAGTAAAGCAGTAGGACACATTTTGTGGTGTCTGACGAGCAGCGCACTCTGTAGGTGGGCGTAGATACTATGTATCATTCTCCCAAAATATTAAGAATAACGATTTCGGCATAGCATTGGCGGACATTACACACGATTCTGAATTGTTGCTAAATAATATGAAAACACGCAAGACATGTAGTAAAGCAGTAGGACACATTTTGTGGTGTGAGATGAGCTGTGCACTCTGTAGGTGGGCGCAGATACTATGTATCATTCTCCCAAAATATTAAGAATAACGATTTCGGTATAGCATTGGCGGACATTCCACACGATTCTGAATTGTTGCTAAATAATATGAAAACACGCAAGACATGTAGTAAAGCAGTAGGACACATTTTGTGGTGTCTGACGAGCAGCGCACTCTGTAGGTGGGCGTAGATACTATGTATCATTCTCCCAAAATATTAAGAATAACGATTTCGGCATAGCATTGGCGGACATTACACACGATTCTGAATTGTTGCTAAATAATATGAAAACACGCAAGACATGTAGTAAAGCAGTAGGACACATTTTGTGGTGTTTGACGAGCAGCGCACTCTGTAGGTGGGCGTACATACTATGTATCATTCTCCCAAAATATTAAGAATAACTCTTTCGGTATAGCATTGGCGGACATTACACACGATTCTGAATTGTTGCTAAATAATATGAAAACACGCAAGACATGTAGTAAAGCAGTAGGACACATTTTGTGGTGTCTGACGAGCAGCGCACTCTGTAGGTGGGCGTAGATACTATGTATCATTCTCACAAAATATTAAGAATAACGATTTCGGTATAGCATTGGCGGACATTACACACGATTCTGAATTGTTGCTAAATAATATGAAAACACGCAAGACATGTAGTAAAGCAGTAGGACACATTTTGTGGTGTCTGACGAGCAGCGCACTCTGTAGGTGGGCGTAGATACTATGTATCATTCTCACAAAATATTAAGAATAACTCTTTCGGTATAGCATTGGCGGACATTACACACGAGTCTGAATTGTTGATAAATAATATGAAAACACGCAAGACATGTAGTAAAGCAGTAGGACACATTTTGTGGTGTGAGATGAGCTGTGCACTCTGTAGGTGGGCGTAGATACTATGTATCATTCTCCGAAAATATTAAGAATAACGATTTCGGCATAGCATTGGCGGACATTACACACGATTCTGAATTGTTGCTAAATAATATGAAAACACGCAAGACATGTAGTAAAGCAGTAGGACACATTTTGTGGTGTGAGATGAGCTCTGCACTCTGTAGGTGGGCGTAGATACTATGTATCATTCTCCCAAAATATTAAGAATAACTCTTTCGGTATAGCATTGGCGGACATTACACACGATTCTGAATTGTTGCTAAATAATATGAAAACACGCAAGACATGTAGTAAAGCAGTAGGACACATTTTGTGGGGTGAGACGAGCAGCGCACTCTGTAGGTGGGTGTAGATACTATGTATCATTCTCCCAAAATATTAAAAATAAGGATTTCGGAATAGCATTGGCGGAGACTACACACTATTCTGAGTTGTTGCTAAATAATATGAAAACACGCAAGACATGTAGTAAAGCAGTAGGACACATTTTGTGGTGTGAGACGAGCAGCACACTCTGTAGGTGGGCGTAGATACTATGTATCATTCTCCCAAAATATTAAGAATACTGATTTCATAATAGCATTGGCGGAGACTACACACTATTCTGAATTGTTGCTAAATAATGTGAAAACACGCAAGACATGTAGTAAAGCAGTAGGACACATTTTGTGGTGTGAGACGAGCAGCGCACTCTGTAGGTGGGCGTAGATACTATGTATCATTCTCCCAAAATATTAAGAATACTGATTTCATAATAGCATTGGCGGAGACTACACACGATTCTGAATTAATGCTAAATAATATAAAAACACGCAAGACATGTAGTAAAGCAGTAGGACACATTTTGTGGTGTGAGACGAGCAGCGCACTCCGTAGGTGGGCGTAGATACTATGTATCATTCTCCCAAAATATTAAGAATACTGATTTCATAATAGCATTGGCGGAGACTACACACTATTCTGAATTGTTGCTAAATAATATGAAAACACGCAAGACATGTAGTAAAGCAGTAGGACACATTTTGTGGTGTGAGACGAGCAGCGCACTCTGTAGGTGGGCGTAGATACTATGTATCATTCTCCCAAAATATTAAGAATAAGGATTTCGGAATAGCATTGGCGGAGACTACACACTATTCTGAGTTGTTGCTAAATAATGTGAAAACACGCAAGACATGTAGTAAAGCAGTAGGACACATTTTGTGGTGTGAGACGAGCAGCGCACTTTGTAGGTGGGCGTAGATACTATGTATCATTCTCCCAAAATATTAAGAATAAGGATTTCGGAATAGCATTGGCGGAGACTCACACTATTCTGAGTTGTTGCTAAATAATATGAAAACACGCAAGACATGTAGTAAAGCAGTAGGACACATTTTGTTGTGTGGGACGAGCAGCGCACTTAGTATCCGCGCCCACCTACAATGTATCATTCTCCCAAAATATTAAGAATAACGATTTCGGAATAGCATTGGCGGAGACTACACACGATTCTGAATTACTGCTAAATAATATGAAAACACGCAAGAGATGTAGTAAAGCAGTAGGACACATTTTGTGGTGTGGGATGAGCAGCGCACTCTGTAGGTGGGCGTAGATACGACGCATCATTCTCCCAAAATATTAAGAGTAACAATTTCGGAATAGCATTGGCGCAGACTACACACGATTCTGAATTGTTGCTAAATAATATGAAAACACGCAAGACATGTAGTAAAGCAGTAGGACACATTTTGTGGTGTGGAACGAGCAGTGCACTTAATATCTGCGCCCACCTACAATGTATCATTCTCCCAAAATATTAAGAATAACGATTTCGGAATAGCATTGGCGGAGACTACACACGATTCTGAATTAATGCTAAATAATATGAAAACACGCAAGACATGTAGTAAAGCAGTAGGGCACATTTTGTGGTGTGGGATGAGCTGCGCACTCTGTAGGTGGGCGTAGATACTACGCATCATTCTCCCAAAATATTAAGAGTAACAATTTCGGAATAGCATTGGCGGAGACTACACACGATTCTGAATTGTTGCTAAATAATATGAAAACACGCAAGACATGTAGTAAAGCAGTAGGACACATTTTGTGGTGTGAGACGAGCAGCGCACTCTGTAGGTGGGCGTAGATACTATGTATCAGTCTCCCAAAATATTAAGAATAACGATTTCGGAATAGCATTGGCGGAGGCTACACACGATTCTGAATTGTTGCTAAATAATATGAAAACACGCAAGACGTGTAGTAAAGCAGTAGGACACATGTTGTGGGGTGGAACGAGCAGTGCACTTAGTATCTGCGCCCACCTACAATGTATCATTCTCCCAAAATATTAAGAATAACGATTTCGGAATAGCGTTGGCGGAGACTACACACGATTCTGAATTGTTGCTAAATAATATGAAAACACGCAGGACATGTAGTAAAGCAGTAGGAGTAATTTTGTGGTGTGGGACGAGCAGCGCACTTAGTATCTGCGCCCACCTACATTGTATCATTCTCCCAAAATATTAAGAATAACGATTTCGGAATAGCATTGGCGGAGACTACACACGATTCTGAATTAATGCTAAATAATATGAAAACACGCAAGACATGTAGTAAAACAGTAGAGCACATTTTGTGGTGTGGGATGAGCAGCGCACTCTGTAGGTGGGCGTAGATACTACGCATCATTCTCCCAAAATATTAAGAGTAACAATTTCGGAATAGCATTGGCGGAGACTACACACGATTCTGAATTGTTGCAAAATAATACGAAGACACGCAAGACATGTAGTAAAGCAGTAGGACACATTTTGTGGTGTGGAACGAGCAGTGCAGTCTGTAGGTGGGCGCAGATACTATGTATCATTCTCCCAAAATATTAAGAATAACGATTTCATAATAGGATTGGCGGAGACTACACACGATTCTGAATTGTTGCTAAATAATATGAAAACACACAAGACATGTAGTAAAGCATTAGGACACATTTTGTGGTGTGGGACGGGCAGCGCACTCAGTAACTTCGCCCACCTACAATGTATCATTCTCCCAAAATATTAAGAATAACGATTTCGGAATAGCATTTGGCGGAGACTACACACGATTCTGAATTGGTGCTAAATAATATGAAAACACGCAAGACATGTAGTAAAGAAGTAGGACACATTTTGTGGTGTGGGACGAGCAGCGCACTCTGTAGGTGGGCGCAGATACTATGTATCATTCTCCCAGAATCTTAAGAATAAGGATTTCGGAATAGCATTGGCGGAGACTACACACTATTCTGAATTGTTGCTAACTAATATGATAACACGCAAGACATGTAGTAAAGCAGTAGGACACATTTTGTGGTGTGAGACGAGCAGCGCACTCTGTAGGTGGGCGTAGATACTATGTATCATTCTCCCAAAATATTAAGAATGAGGATTTCGGAATAGCATTGGCGGAGACTACACACTATTCTGAATTGTTGCTAAATAATATGAAAACACGCACGACATGTAGTACAGGAGTAGGACACATTTTGTGGTGTGAGACGAGCAGCGCACTCAGTAGGTGGGCGTAGATACTATGTATCATTCTCCCAAAATATTAAGAATAAGTATTTCGGAATAGCATTGGCGGAGACTACACACTATTCTGAGTTGTTGCTAAATAATATGACAACACGCAAGACATGTAGTAAAGCAGTAGGACACATTTTGTGGTGTGAGACGAGCAGCGCACTCTGTAGGTGGGCGTAGATACTATGTATCATTCTCCCAAAATATTAAGAATACTGATTTCATAATAGCATTGGCGGAGACTACACACGATTCTGAATTAATGCTAAATAATATGAAAACACGCAAGACATGTAGTAAAGCAGTAGGACACATTTTGTGGTGTGAGACGAGCAGCACACTATGTAGGTGGGCGTAGATACTATGTATCATTCTCCCAAAATATTAAGAATACTGATTTCATAATAGCATTGGCGGAGACTACACACTATTCTGAATTGTTGCTAAATAATGTGAAAACACGCAAGACATGTAGTAAAGCAGTAGGACACATTTTGTGGTGTGAGACGAGCAGCGCACTCTGTAGGTGGGCGTACATACTATGTATCATTCTCCCAAAACATTAAGAATACTGATTTCATAATAGCATTGGCGGAGACTACACACGATTCTGAATTAATGCTAAATAATATGAAAACACGCAAAACATGTAGTAAAGCAGTAGGACACATTTTGTGGTGTGAGACGAGCAGCGCACTCTGTAGGTGGGCGTAGATACTATGTATCATTCTCCCAAAATATTAAGAATACTGATTTCATAATAGCATTGGCGGAGACTACACACTATTCTGAATTGTTGCTAAATAATATGAAAACACGCAAGACATGTAGTAAAGCAGTAGGACACATTTTGTGGTGTGAGACGAGCAGCGCACTCTGTAGGTGGGCGTAGATACTATGTATCATTCTCCCAAAATATTAAGAATACTGATTTCATAATAGCATTGGCGGAGACTACACACGATTCTGAATTAATGCTAAATAATATGAAAACACGCAAAACATGTAGTAAAGCAGTAGGACACATTTTGTGGTGTGAGACGAGCAGCGCACTCTGTAGGTGGGCGTAGATACTATGTATCATTCTCCCAAAATATTAAGAATACTGATTTCATAATAGCATTGGCGGAGACTACACACGATTCTGAATTAATGCTAAATAATATGAAAACACGCAAAACATGTAGTAAAGCAGTAGGACACATTTTGTGGTGTGAGACGAGCAGCGCACTTTGTAGGTGGGCGTAGATACTATGTATCATTCTGCCAAAATATTAAGAATAAGGATTTCGGAATAGCATTGGCGGAGACTACACACTATTCTGAGTTGTTGCTAAATAATATGAAAACACGCAAGACATGTAGTAAAGCAGTAGGACACATTTTGTTGTGTGGGACGAGCAGCGCACTTAGTATCCGCGCCCACCTACAATGTATCATTCTCCCAAAATATTAAGAATAACGATTTCAGAATAGCATTGGCGGAGACTACACACGATTCTGAATTACTGCTAAATAATATGAAAACACGCAAGAGATGTAGTAAAGCAGTAGGGCACATTTTGTGGTGTGGGATGAGCAGCGCACTCTGTAGGTGGGCGTAGATACGACGCATCATTCTCCCAAAATATTAAGAGTAACAATTTCGGAATAGCATTGGCGCAGACTACAGACGATTCTGAATTGTTGCTAAATAATATGAAAACACGCAAGACATGTAGTAAAGCAGTAGGACACATTTCGTGGTGTGGAACGAGGAGTGCACTTAATATATGCGCCCACCTACAATGTATCATTCTCCCAAAATATTAAGAATAACGATTTCGGAATAGCATTGGCGGAGACTACACACGATTCTGAATTAATGCTAAATAATATGAAAACACGCAAGACATGTAGTAAAGCAGTAGGGCACATTTTGTGGTGTGGGATGAGCAGCGCACTCTGTAGGTGGGCGTAGATACTACGCATCATTCTCCCAAAATATTAAGAGTAACAATTTCGGAATAGCATTGGCGGAGACTACACACGATTCTGAATTGTTGCTAAATAATATGAAGACACGCAAGACATGTAGTAAAGCAGTAGGACACATTTTGTGGTGTGGAACGAGCAGTGCAGTCTGTAGGTGGGCGCAGATACTATGTATCATTCTCCCAAAATATTAAGAATAACGATTTCATAATTGGATTGGCGGAGACTACACACGATTCTGAATTGTTGCTAAATAATATGAAAACACGCAAGACATGTAGTAAAGCAGTAGGACACATTTTGTGGTGTGGAACGAGCAACGCACTCTGTAGGTGGGCGTATATACTATGTATCATTC
Source organism: Schistocerca serialis cubense (assembly GCF_023864345.2). Taxonomy (NCBI): domain Eukaryota; kingdom Metazoa; phylum Arthropoda; class Insecta; order Orthoptera; family Acrididae; genus Schistocerca; species Schistocerca serialis. The sequence goes on along the minus strand of NW_026047481.1, from coordinate 721,030 downwards.
TCCAAAAATATTAAGAATAGCGATTTCATAATAGCATTGGCGGAGACTACACACGATTCTGTATTGTTGCTAAATAATATGAAAACACACAAGACATGTAGTAAAGCATTAGGACACATTTTGTGGTGTGGGACGGGCAGCGCACTCAGTAACTTCGCCCACCTACAATGTATCATTCTCCCAAAATGTTAAGAATAACGATTTCGGAATAGCATTTGGCGGAGACTACACACGATTCTGAATTGGTGCTAAATAATATGTAAACACGCAAGACATCTACTAAAGCAGTAGGACACATTTTGTGGTGTGGGACGAGCAGCGCGCTCTGTAGGTTGGCGTAGATACTATGTATCATTCTCCCAAAATCTTAAGAATAACGATTTCATAATAGCATTGGCGGAGACTACACACGATTCTGAATTAATGCTAAATAATATGAAAACACGCAAGACATGTAGTAAAGCAGAAAGACACATTTTGTGGAGTGGGATGAGCAGCGCACTCTGTAGCTGTGCGCAGATACTATGTATCAATCTCCGAAAACATTAAGAATAACGATTTCGGAATAGCATTGGCGGAGACTACACACGATTCTGAATTAATGCTAAGTAATATGAAAACAAGCAAGACATGTAGTAAAGCAGTGGGACACATTTTGTAGGTGGGCGCAGATACTATGTATCATTCTCCCACATTATATAGCATAACGATTTCGGAATAGCATTGGCGGAGACTACACACGATTCTGAATTGGTGCTAAATAATATGAAAACACGCAAGACGTGTGGTAAAGCAGTGGGACACATTTTGTGGTGTCTGACGAGCAGCGCACTCTGTAGGTGGGCGCAGATAGTATGTATCATTCTCCAAAAATATTAAGAATAACGATTTCGGAATAGCATTGGCGCAGACTACCCTCGATTCTGAATTAATGCTAAATAATATGAAAACACGAAAGACATGTAGTAAAGCAGAAAGACACATTTTGTGGTGTGGGATGAGCAGCGCACTCTGTAGCTGTGTGCAGATACTATGTATCATTCTCCCACATTATTTAGCATAACGATTTCGGAATAGCATTGGCGGAGACTACACACGATTCTGAATTGGTGCTAAATAATATGAAAACAAGCAAGACATGTAGTAAAGCAGTGGGACACATTTTGTGGTGTCTGACGAGCAGCGCACTCTGTAGGTGGGCGCAGATAGTATGTATCATTCTCCCAAAATATTAAGAATAACGATTTCGGAATAGCATTGGCGCAGACTACACACGATTCTGAATTAATGCTAAATAATATGAAAACACGAAAGACATGTAGTAAAGCAGAAAGACACATTTTGTGGTGTTGAATGAGCAGCGCACTCTGTAGCTGTGCGCAGATACTATCTATCATTCTCCCACATTATTTAGCATAACGATTTCGGAATAGCATTGGCGGAGACTACACACGATTCTGAATTGGTGCTAAATAATATGAAAACAAGCAAGACATGTAGTAAAGCAGGACACATTTTGTGGTGTCTGACGAGCAGGGCACTCTGTAGGTGGGCGCAGATAGTATGTATCATTCTCCGAAAATATTAAGAATAACGATTTCGGAATAGCATTGGCGCAGACTACCCTCGATTCTGAATTAATGCTAAATAATACGAAAACACGAAAGACATGTAGTAAAGCAGAAAGACACATTTTGTGGTGTGGGATGAGCAGCGCACTCTGTAGCTGTGCGCAGATACTATGTATCATTCTCCCACATTATTTAGCATAACGATTTGGGAATAGCATTGGCGGAGACTACACACGATTCTGAATTGGTGCTAAATAATATGAAAACAAGCAAGACATGTAGTAAAGCAGTGGGACACATTTTGTGGTGTCTGACGAGCAGCGCACTCTGTAGGTGGGCGCAGATAGTATGTATCATTCTCCCAAAATATTAAGAATAACGATTTCGGAATAGCATTGGCGCAGACTACACACGATTCTGAATTAATGCTAAATAATATGAAAACACGAAAGACATGTAGTAAAGCAGAAAGGCACATTTTGTGGTGTTGGATGAGCAGCCCACTCTGTAGCTGTGCGCAGATACTATGTATCACTGTCCCACATTATTTAGCATAACGATTTCGGAATAGCATTGGCGGAGACTACACACGATTCTGAATTGGTGCTAAATAATATGAAAACAAGCAAGACATGTAGTAAAGCAGTGGGACACATTTTGTGGTGTCTGACGAGCAGCGCACTCTGTAGGTGGGCGCAGATAGTATGTATCATTCTCCCAAAATATTAAGAATAACGATTTCGGAATAGCATCGGCGCAGACTACCCTTGATTCTGAATTAATGCTAAATAATATGAAAACACGAAAGACATGTAGTAAAGCAGAAAGACACATTTTGTGGTGTTGGATGAGCAGCGCACTCTGTAGCTGTGCGCAGATACTATGTATCATTCTCCCACATTATTTAGCATAACGATTTCGGAATAGCATTGGCGGAGACTACACACGATTCTGAATTGGTGCTAAATAATATGAAAACAAGCAAGACATGTAGTAAAGCAGTGGGACACATTTTGTGGTGTCTGACGAGCAGCGCACTCTGTAGGTGGGCGCAGATAGTATGTATCATTCTCCCAAAATATTAAGAATAACGATTTCGGAATAGCATTGGCGCAGACTACCCTCGATTCTGAATTAATGCTAAATAATATGAAAACACGAAAGACATGTAGTAAAGCAGAAAGATACATTTTGTGGTGTTGGATGAGCAGCGCACTCTGTAGCTGTGCGCAGATACTATGTATCATTCTCCCACATTATTTAGCATAACGATTTCGGAATAGCATTGGCGGAGACTACACACGATTCTGAATTGGTGCTAAATAATATGAAAACAAGCAAGACATGTAGTAAAGCAGTGGGACACATTTTGTGGTGTCTGACGAGCAGCGCACTCTGTAGGTGGGCGCAGATAGTATGTATCATTCTCCCAAAATATTAAGAATAACGATTTCGGAATAGCATTGGCGCAGACTACCCTCGATTCTGAATTAATGCTAAATAATATGAAAACACGAAAGACATGTAGTAAAGCAGAAAGACACATTTTGTGGTGTTGGATGAGCAGCGCACTCTGTAGCTGTGCGCAGATAGTATGTATCATTCTCCCAAAATATTAAGAATAACGATTTCGGAATAGCATTGGCGGAGACTACACACGATTCTGAATTGGTGCTAAATAATATGAAAACAAGCAAGACATGTAGTAAAGCAGTGGGACACATTTTGTGGTGTCTGACGAGCAGCGACTCTGTAGGTGGGCGCAGATAGTATGTATCATTCTCCCAAAATATTAAGAATAACGATTTCGGAATAGCATTGGCGCAGACTACCCTTGATTCTGAATTAATGCTAAATAATATGAAAACACGAAAGACATGTAGTAAAGCAGAAAGACACATTTTGTGGTGTTGGATGAGCAGCGCACTCTGTAGCTGTGCGCAGATACTATGTATCATTCTCCCACATTATTTAGCATAACGATTTCGGAATAGCATTGGCGGAGACTACACACGATTCTGAATTGGTGCTAAATAATATGAAAACAAGCAAGACATGTAGTAAAGCAGTGGGACACATTTTGTGGTGTCTGACGAGCAGCGCACTCTGTAGGTGGGCGCAGATAGTATGTATCATTCTCCCAAAATATTAAGAATAACGATTTCGGAATAGCATTGGCGCAGACTACCCTCGATTCTGAATTAATGCTAAATAATATGAAAACACGAAAGACATGTAGTAAAGCAGAAAGATACATTTTGTGGTGTTGGATGAGCAGCGCACTCTGTAGCTGTGCGCAGATACTATGTATCATTCTCCCACATTATTTAGCATAACGATTTCGGAATAGCATTGGCGGAGACTACACACGATTCTGAATTGGTGCTAAATAATATGAAAACAAGCAAGACATGTAGTAAAGCAGTGGGACACATTTTGTGGTGTCTGACGAGCAGCGCACTCTGTAGGTGGGCGCAGATAGTATGTATCATTCTCCCAAAATATTAAGAATAACGATTTCGGAATAGCATTGGCGCAGACTACCCTCGATTCTGAATTAATGCTAAATAATATGAAAACACGAAAGACATGTAGTAAAGCAGAAAGACACATTTTGTGGTGTTGGATGAGCAGCGCACTCTGTAGCTGTGCGCAGATAGTATGTATCATTCTCCCAAAATATTAAGAATAACGATTTCGGAATAGCATTGGCGGAGACTACACACGATTCTGAATTGGTGCTAAATAATATGAAAACAAGCAAGACATGTAGTAAAGCAGTGGGACACATTTTGTGGTGTCTGACGAGCAGCGCACTCTGTAGGTGGGCGCAGATAGTATGTATCATTCTCCCAAAATATTAAGAATAACGATTTCGGAATAGCATTGGCGCAGACTACCCTCGATTCTGAATTAATGCTAAATAATATGAAAACACGAAAGACATGTAGTAAAGCAGAAAGATACATTTTGTGGTGTTGGATGAGCAGCGCACTCTGTAGCTGTGCGCAGATAGTATGTATCATTCTCCCAAAATATTAAGAATAACGATTTCGGAATAGCATTGGCGGAGACTACACACGATTCTGAATTGGTGCTAAATAATATGAAAACAAGCAAGACATGTAGTAAAGCAGTGGGACACATTTTGTGGTGTCTGACGAGCAGCGCACTCTGTAGGTGGGCGCAGATAGTATGTATCATTCTCCCAAAATATTAAGAATAACGATTTCGGAATAGCATCGGCGCAGACTACCCTTGATTCTGAATTAATGCTAAATAATATGAAAACACGAAAGACATGTAGTAAAGCAGAAAGACACATTTTGTGGTGTTGGATGAGCAGCGCACTCTGTAGCTGTGCGCAGATACTATGTATCATTCTCCCACATTATTTAGCATAACGATTTCGGAATAGCATTGGCGGAGACTACACACGATTCTGAATTGGTGCTAAATAATATGAAAACAAGCAAGACATGTAGTAAAGCAGTGGGACACATTTTGTGGTGTCTGACGAGCAGCGCACTCTGTAGGTGGGCGCAGATAGTATGTATCATTCTCCCAAAATATTAAGAATAACGATTTCGGAATAGCATTGGCGCAGACTACCCTCGATTCTGAATTAATGCTAAATAATATGAAAACACGAAAGACATGTAGTAAAGCAGAAAGATACATTTTGTGGTGTTGGATGAGCAGCGCACTCTGTAGCTGTGCGCAGATACTATGTATCATTCTCCCACATTATTTAGCATAACGATTTCGGAATAGCATTGGCGGAGACTACACACGATTCTGAATTGGTGCTAAATAATATGAAAACAAGCAAGACATGTAGTAAAGCAGTGGGACACATTTTGTGGTGTCTGACGAGCAGCGCACTCTGTAGGTGGGCGCAGATAGTATGTATCATTCTCCCAAAATATTAAGAATAACGATTTCGGAATAGCATTGGCGCAGACTACCCTCGATTCTGAATTAATGCTAAATAATATGAAAACACGAAAGACATGTAGTAAAGCAGAAAGACACATTTTGTGGTGTTGGATGAGCAGCGCACTCTGTAGCTGTGCGCAGATAGTATGTATCATTCTCCCAAAATATTAAGAATAACGATTTCGGAATAGCATTGGCGGAGACTACACACGATTCTGAATTGGTGCTAAATAATATGAAAACAAGCAAGACATGTAGTAAAGCAGTGGGACACATTTTGTGGTGTCTGACGAGCAGCGCACTCTGTAGGTGGGCGCAGATAGTATGTATCATTCTCCCAAAATATTAAGAATAACGATTTCGGAATAGCATTGGCGCAGACTACCCTCGATTCTGAATTAATGCTAAATAATATGAAAACACGAAAGACATGTAGTAAAGCAGAAAGATACATTTTGTGGTGTTGGATGAGCAGCGCACTCTGTAGCTGTGCGCAGATACTATGTATCATTCTCCCACATTATTTAGCATAACGATTTCGGAATAGCATTGGCGGAGACTACACACGATTCTGAATTGGTGCTAAATAATATGAAAACAAGCAAGACATGTAGTAAAGCAGTGGGACACATTTTGTGGTGTCTGACGAGCAGCGCACTCTGTAGGTGGGCGCAGATAGTATGTATCATTCTCCCAAAATATTAAGAATAACGATTTCGGAATAGCATTGGCGCAGACTACCCTCGATTCTGAATTAATGCTAAATAATATGAAAACACGAAAGACATGTAGTAAAGCAGAAAGACACATTTTGTGGTGTTGGATGAGCAGCGCACTCTGTAGCTGTGCGCAGATAGTATGTATCATTCTCCCAAAATATTAAGAATAACGATTTCGGAATAGCATTGGCGGAGACTACACACGATTCTGAATTGGTGCTAAATAATATGAAAACAAGCAAGACATGTAGTAAAGCAGTGGGACACATTTTGTGGTGTCTGACGAGCAGCGCACTCTGTAGGTGGGCGCAGATAGTATGTATCATTCTCCCAAAATATTAAGAATAACGATTTCGGAATAGCATTGGCGCAGACTACCCTCGATTCTGAATTAATGCTAAATAATATGAAAACACGAAAGACATGTAGTAAAGCAGAAAGATACATTTTGTGGTGTTGGATGAGCAGCGCACTCTGTAGCTGTGCGCAGATAGTATGTATCATTCTCCCAAAATATTAAGAATAACGATTTCGGAATAGCATTGGCGGAGACTACACACGATTCTGAATTGGTGCTAAATAATATGAAAACAAGCAAGACATGTAGTAAAGCAGTGGGACACATTTTGTGGTGTCTGACGAGCAGCGCACTCTGTAGGTGGGCGCAGATAGTATGTATCATTCTCCCAAAATATTAAGAATAACGATTTCGGAATAGCATTGGCGCAGACTACCCTTGATTCTGAATTAATGCTAAATAATATGAAAACACGAAAGACATGTAGTAAAGCAGAAAGACACATTTTGTGGTGTTGGATGAGCAGCGCACTCTGTAGCTGTGCGCAGATACTATGTATCATTCTCCCACATTATTTAGCATAACGATTTCGGAATAGCATTGGCGGAGACTACACACGATTCTGAATTGGTGCTAAATAATATGAAAACAAGCAAGACATGTAGTAAAGCAGTGGGACACATTTTGTGGTGTCTGACGAGCAGCGCACTCTGTAGGTGGGCGCAGATAGTATGTATCATTCTCCCAAAATATTAAGAATAACGATTTCGGAATAGCATTGGCGCAGACTACCCTCGATTCTGAATTAATGCTAAATAATATGAAAACACGAAAGACATGTAGTAAAGCAGAAAGATACATTTTGTGGTGTGGGATGAGCAGCGCACTCTGTAGCTGTGCGCAGATACTATGTATCATTCTCCCACATTATTTAGCATAACGATTTCGGAATAGCATTGGCGGAGACTACACACGATTCTGAATTGGTGCTAAAGAATATGAAAACAAGCAAGACATGTAGTAAAGCAGTGGGACACATTTTGTGGTGTCTGACGAGCAGCGCACTCTGTAGGTGGGCGCAGATAGTATGTATCATTCTCCGAAAATATTAAGAATAACGATTTCGGAATAGCATTATCGCAGACTACCCTCGATTCTGAATTAATGCTAAATAATATGAAAACACGAAAGACATGTAGTAAAGCAGAAAGACACATTTTGTGGTGTTGGATGAGCAGCGCACTCTGTAGCTGTGCGCAGATACTATGTATCATTCTCCCACATTATTTAGCATAACGATTTCGGAATAGCATTGGCGGAGACTACACACGATTCTGAATTGTTGCTAAATAATATGAAAACACGCAAGACATGTAGTAAAGCAGTGGGATACATTTTGCGGTGTCTGACGAGCAGCGCACTCTGTAGGTGGGCGCAGATAGTATGTATCATTCTCCGAAAATATTAAGAATAACGATTTCGGAATAGCATTATCGCAGACTACCCTCGATTCTGAATTAATGCTAAATAATATGAAAACACGAAAGACATGTAGTAAAGCAGAAAGACACATTTTGTGGTGTTGGATGAGCAGCGCACTCTGTAGCTGTGTGCAGATACTATGTATCATTCTCCCAAAATATTAAGAATAACGATTTCGGAATAGCATTGGCGCAGACTACCCTCGATTCTGAATTAATGCTAAATAATATGAAAACACGAAAGACATGTAGTAAAGCAGAAAGACACATTTTGTGGTGTTGGATGAGCAGCGCACTCTGTAGCTGTGCGCAGATACTATGTATCATTCTCCCAAAATATTAAGAATAACGATTTCGGAATAGCATTGGCGCAGACTACCCTCGATTCTGAATTAATGCTAAATAATATGAAAACACGCAAGACATGTAGTAAAGCAGTGGGATACATTTTGCGGTGTCTGACGAGCAGCGCACTCTGTAGGTGGGCGCAGATAGTATGTATCATTCTCCGAAAATATTAAGAATAACGATTTCGGAATAGCATTGGCGGAGACTACACACGATTCAGAATTGGTGCTAAATAATATGAAAACACGCAAGACATGTAGTAAAGCAGTGGGATACATTTTGCGGTGTCTGACGAGCAGCGCACTCCGTAGGTGGGCGCAGATAGTATGTATCATTCTCCCAAAATATTAAGAATAACGATTTCGGAATAGCATTGGCGCAGACTACCCTCGATTCTGAATTAATGCCAAATAATATGAAAACACGAAAGACATGTAGTAAGGCAGAAAGACACATTTTGTGGTGTGGGATGAGCAGCGCACTCTGTAGCTGTGCGCAGATACTATGTATCATTCTCCCACATTATTTAGCATAACGATTTCGGAATAGCATTGACGGAGACTACACACGATTCTGAATTCTTGCTAAATAATATGAAAACACGCAAGACATGTAGTAAAGCAGTGGGATACATTTTGCGGTGTCTGACAAGCAGCGCACTCTGTAGGTGGGCGCAGATAGTATGTATCATTCTCCGAAAATATTAAGAATAACGATTTCGGAATAGCATTGGCGGAGACTACACACGATTCTGAATTGGTGCTAAATAATATGAAAACACGCAAGACATGTAGTAAAGCAGTGGGATACATTTTGCGGTGTCTGACGAGCAGCGCACTCTGTAGGTGTGGGCGCAGATACTATGTATCATTCTCCCAAAATATTAAGAATAACGATTTCGGAATAGCATTGGCGCAGACTACCCTCGATTCTGAATTAATGCTAAATAATATGAAAACACGAAAGACATGTAGTAAAGCAGAAAGACACATTTTGTGGTGTTGGATGAGCAGCGCACTCTGTAGCTGTGCGCAGATACTATGTATCATTCTCCCACATTATTTAGCATAACGATTTCGGAATAGCATTGGCGGAGACTACACACGATTCTGAATTGGTGCTAAATAATATGAAAACAAGCAAGACATGTAGTAAAGCAGTGGGACACATTTTGTGGTGTCTGACGAGCAGCGCACTCTGTAGGTGGGCGCAGATAGTATGTATCATTCTCCCAAAATATTAAGAATAACGATTTCGGAATAGCATTGGCGCAGACTACCCTCGATTCTGAATTAATGCTAAATAATATGAAAACACGAAAGACATGTAGTAAAGCAGAAAGACACATTTTGTGGTGTTGGATGAGCAGCGCACTCTGTAGCTGTGCGCAGATACTATGTATCATTCTCCCACATTATTTAGCATAACGATTTCGGAATAGCATTGGCGGAGACTACACACGATTCTGAATTGGTGCTAAATAATATGAAAACAAGCAAGACATGTAGTAAAGCAGTGGGATACATTTTGCGGTGTCTGACGAGCAGCGCACTCCGTAGGTGGGCGCAGATAGTATGTATCATTCTCCGAAAATATTAAGAATAACGATTTCGGAATAGCATTGGCGGAGACTACACACGATTCTGAATTGGTGCTAAATAATATGAAAACACGCAAGACATGTAGTAAAGGAGTGGGATACCTTTTGCGGTGTCTGACGAGCAGCGCACTCCGTAGGTGGGCGCAGATAGTATGTATCGTTCTCCGAAAATATTAAGAATAACGATTTCGGAATAGCATTGGCGGAGACTACCCTCGATTCTGAATTAATGCTAAATAATATGAAAACACGAAAGACATGTAGTAAAGCAGAAAGAAACATTTTGTGGTGTTGGATGAGCAGCGCACTCTGTAGCTGTGCGCAGATACTATGTATCATTCTCCCACATTATTTAGCATAACGATTTCGGAATAGCATTGGCGGAGACTACACACGATTCTGAATTGGTGCTAAATAATATGAAAACACGCAAGACATGTAGTAAAGCAGTGGGATACCTTTTGCGGTGTCTGACGAGCAGCGCACTCCGTAGGTGGGCGCAGATAGTATGTATCATTCTCCGAAAATATTAAGAATAACGATTTCGGAATAGCATTGGCGGAGACTACCCTCGATTCTGAATTAATGCTAAATAATATGAAAACACGAAAGACATGTAGTAAAGCAGAAAGAAACATTTTGTGGTGTTGGATGAGCAGCGCACTCTGTAGCTGTGCGCAGATACTATGTATCATTCTCCCACATTATTTAGCATAACGATTTCGGAATAGCATTGGCGGAGACTACACACGATTCTGAATTGTTGCTAAATAATATGAAAACACGCAAGACATGTAGTAAAGCAGTGGGATACATTTTGCGGTGTCTGACGAGCAGCGCACTCTGTAGGTGGGCGCAGATAGTATGTATCATTCTCCGAAAATATTAAGAATAACGATTTCGGAATAGCATTGGCGCAGACTACCCTCGATTCTGAATTAATGCTAAATAATATGAAAACGCGAAAGACATGTAGTAAAGCAGAAAGACACATTTTGTGGTGTTGGATGAGCAGCGCACTCTGTAGCTGTGCGCAGATACTATGTATCATTCTCCCAAAATATTAAGAATAACGATTTCGGAATAGCATTGGCGCAGACTACCCTCGATTCTGAATTAATGCTAAATAATATGAAAACACGAAAGACATGTAGTAAAGCAGAAAGACACATTTTGTGGTGTTGGATGAGCAGCGCACTCTGTAGCTGTGCGCAGATACTATGTATCATTCTCCCACATTATTTAGCATAACGATTTCGGAATAGCAGTGGCGGAGACTACACACGATTCTGAATTGGTGCTAAATAATATGAAAACACGCAAGACATGTAGTAAAGCAGTGGGATACATTTTGCGGTGTCTGACGAGCAGCGCACTCCGTAGGTGGGCGCAGATAGTATGTATCATTCTCCGAAAATATTAAGAATAACGATTTCGGAATAGCATTGGCGGAGACTACACACGATTCAGAATTGGTGCTAAATAATATGAAAACACGCAAGACATGTAGTAAAGCAGTGGGATACATTTTGCGGTGTCTGACGAGCAGCGCACTCCGTAGGTGGGCGCAGATTGTATGTATCATTCTCCCAAAATATTAAGAATAACGATTTCGGAATAGCATTGGCGCAGACTACCCTCGATTCTGAATTAATGCCAAATAATATGAAAACACGAAAGACATGTAGTAAAGCAGAAAGACACATTTTGTGGTGTGGGATGAGCAGCGCACTCTGTAGCTGTGCGCAGATACTATGTATCATTCTCCCACATTATTTAGCATAACGATTTCGGAATAGCATTGACGGAGACTACACACGATTCTGAATTCTTGCTAAATAATATGAAAACACGCAAGACATGTAGTAAAGCAGTGGGATACATTTTGCGGTGTCTGACGAGCAGCGCACTCTGTAGGTGGGCGCAGATAGTATGTATCATTCTCCGAAAATATTAAGAATAACGATTTCGGAATAGCATTGGCGGAGACTACACACGATTCTGAATTGGTGCTAAATAATATGAAAACACGCAAGACATGTAGTAAAGCAGTGGGATACATTTTGCGGTGTCTGACGAGCAGCGCACTCTGTAGGTGTGGGCGCAGATACTATGTATCATTCTCCCAAAATATTAAGAATAACGATTTCGGAATAGCATTGGCGCAGACTACCCTCGATTCTGAATTAATGCTAAATAATATGAAAACACGAAAGACATGTAGTAAAGCAGAAAGACACATTTTGTGGTGTGGGATGAGCAGCGCACTCTGTAGCTGTGCGCAGATACTATGTATCATTCTCCCACATTATTTAGCATAACGATTTCGGAATAGCATTGGCGGAGACTACACACGATTCTGAATTGGTGCTAAATAATATGAAAACAAGCAAGACATGTAGTAAAGCAGTAGGACACATTTTGTGGTGTCTGACGAGCAGCGCACTCTGTAACTGTGCCCAGATACTATGTATCATTCTCCCAAATTATTTAGCATAACGATTTCGGAATAGCATTGGCGGAGACTACACACGATTCTGAATTGGTGCTAAATAATATGAAAACAAGCAAGACATGTAGTAAAGCAGTGGGACACATTTTGTGGTGTCTGACGAGCAGCGCACTCTGTAGGTGGGCGCAGATAGTATGTATCATTCTCCGAAAATATTAAGAATAACGATTTCGGAATAGCATTGGCGGAGACTACACACGATTCTGAATTGGTGCTAAATAATATGAAAACACGCAAGACATGTAGTAAAGCAGTGGGATACATTTTGCGGTGTCTGACGAGCAGCGCACTCTGTAGGTGGGCGCAGATAGTATGTATCATTCTCCGAAAATATTAAGAATAACGATTTCGGAATAGCATTGGCGGAGACTACACACGATTCTGAATTGGTGCTAAATAATATGAAAACACGCAAGACATGTAGTAAAGCAGTAGGACACATTTTGTGGTGTCTGACGAGCAGCGCACTCTGTAGGTGGGCGCAGATAGTATGTATCATTCTCCCAAAATATTAAGAATAACGATTTCGGAATAGCATTGGCGCAGACTACCCTCGATTCTGAATTAATGCTAAATAATATGAAAACACGAAAGACATGTAGTAAAGCAGAAAGACACATTTTGTGGTGTTGGATGAGCAGCGCACTCTGTAGCTGTGCGCAGATACTATGTATCATTCTCCCACATTATTTAGCATAACGATTTCGGAATAGCATTGGCGGAGACTACACACGATTCTGAATTGTTGCTAAATAATATGAAAACACGCAAGACATGTAGTAAAGCAGTGGGATACATTTTGCGGTGTCTGACGAGCAGCGCACTCTGTAGGTGGGCGCAGATAGTATGTATCATTCCCCGAAAATATTAAGAATAACGATTTCGGAATAGCATTGGCGGAGACTACACACGATTCTGAATTGGTGCTAAATAATATGAAAACACGCAAGACATGTAGTAAAGCAGTGGGATACATTTTGCGGTGTCTGACGAGCAGCGCACTCCGTAGGTGGGCGCAGATAGTATGTATCACTCTCCCAAAATATTAAGAATAACGATTTCGGAATAGCATTGGCGCAGACTACCCTCGATTCTGAATTGATGCTAAATAATATGAAAACACGAAAGACATGTAGTAAAGCAGAAAGACACATTTTGTGGTGTGGGATGAGCAGCGCACTCTGTAGCTGTGCGCAGATACTATGTATCATTCTCCCACATTATTTAGCATAACGATTTCGGAATAGCATTGGCGGAGACTACACACGATTCTGAATTGGTGCTAAATAATATGAAAACAAGCAAGACATGTAGTAAAGCAGTAGGACACATTTTGTGGTGTCTGACGAGCAGCGCACTCTTTAACTGTGCCCAGATACTATGTATCATTCTCCCAAATTATTTAGCATAACGATTTCGGAATAGCATTGGCGGAGACTACACACGATTCTGAATTGGTGCTAAATAATATGAAAACAAGCAAGACATGTAGTAAAGCAGTGGGACACATTTTGCGGTGTCTGACGAGCAGCGCACTCTGTAGGTGGGCGCAGATAGTATGTATCATTCTCCGAAAATATTAAGAATAACGATTTCGGAATAGCATTGGCGGAGACTACACACGATTCTGAATTGGTGCTAAATAATATGAAAACACGCAAGACATGTAGTAAAGCAGTGGGATACATTTTGCGGTGTCTGACGAGCAGCGCACTCTGTAGGTGGGCGCAGATAGTATGTATCATTCCCCGAAAATATTAAGAATAACGATTTCGGAATAGCATTGGCGGAGACTACACACGATTCTGAATTGGTGCTAAATAATATGAAAACACGCAAGACATGTAGTAAAGCAGTAGGACACATTTTGTGGTGTCTGACGAGCAGCGCACTCTGTAGGTGGGCGCAGATAGTATGTATCATTCTCCCAAAATATTAAGAATAACGATTTCGGAATAGCATTGGCGCAGACTACCCTCGATTCTGAATTAATGCTAAATAATATGAAAACACGAAAGACATGTAGTAAAGCAGAAAGACACATTTTGTGGTGTTGGATGAGCAGCGCACTCTGTAGCTGTGCGCAGATACTATGTATCATTCTCCCACATTATTTAGCATAACGATTTCGGAATAGCATTGGCGGAGACTACACACGATTCTGAATTGTTGCTAAATAATATGAAAACACGCAAGACATGTAGTAAAGCAGTGGGATACATTTTGCGGTGTCTGACGAGCAGCGCACTCTGTAGGTGGGCGCAGATAGTATGTATCATTCCCCGAAAATATTAAGAATAACGATTTCGGAATAGCATTGGCGGAGACTACACACGATTCTGAATTGGTGCTAAATAATATGAAAACACGCAAGACATGTAGTAAAGCAGTGGGATACATTTTGCGGTGTCTGACGAGCAGCGCACTCCGTAGGTGGGCGCAGATAGTATGTATCACTCTCCCAAAATATTAAGAATAACGATTTCGGAATAGCATTGGCGCAGACTACCCTCGATTCTGAATTGATGCTAAATAATATGAAAACACGAAAGACATGTAGTAAAGCAGAAAGACACATTTTGTGGTGTGGGATGAGCAGCGCACTCTGTAGCTGTGCGCAGATACTATGTATCATTCTCCCACATTATTTAGCATAACGATTTCGGAATAGCATTGGCGGAGACTACACACGATTCTGAATTGGTGCTAAATAATATGAAAACAAGCAAGACATGTAGTAAAGCAGTAGGACACATTTTGTGGTGTCTGACGAGCAGCGCACTCTTTAACTGTGCCCAGATACTATGTATCATTCTCCCAAATTATTTAGCATAACGATTTCGGAATAGCATTGGCGGAGACTACACACGATTCTGAATTGGTGCTAAATAATATGAAAACAAGCAAGACATGTAGTAAAGCAGTGGGACACATTTTGCGGTGTCTGACGAGCAGCGCACTCTGTAGGTGGGCGCAGATAGTATGTATCATTCTCCGAAAATATTAAGAATAACGATTTCGGAATAGCATTGGCGGAGACTACACACGATTCTGAATTGGTGCTAAATAATATGAAAACACGCAAGACATGTAGTAAAGCAGTGGGATACATTTTGCGGTGTCTGACGAGCAGCGCACTCTGTAGGTGGGCGCAGATAGTATGTATCATTCCCCGAAAATATTAAGAATAACGATTTCGGAATAGCATTGGCGGAGACTACACACGATTCTGAATTGGTGCTAAATAATATGAAAACACGCAAGACATGTAGTAAAGCAGTGGGATACATTTTGCGGTGTCAGACGAGCAGCGCACTCCGTAGGTGGGCGCAGATAGTATGTATCATTCTCCCAAAATATTAAGAATAACGATTTCGGAATAGCATTGGCGCAGACTACCCTCGATTCTGAATTGATGCTAAATAATATGAAAACACGAAAGACATGTAGTAAAGCAGAAAGACACATTTTGTGGTGTGGGATGAGCAGCGCACTCTGTAGCTGTGCGCAGATACTATGTATCATTCTCCCACATTATTTAGCATAACGATTTCGGAATAGCATTGGCGGAGACTACACACGATTCTGAATTGGTGCTAAATAATATGAAAACAAGCAAGACATGTAGTAAAGCAGTAGGACACATTTTGTGGTGTCTGACGAGCAGCGCACTCTGTAGGTGGGCGCAGATAGTATGTATCATTCTCCGAAAATATTAAGAATAACGATTTCGGAATAGCATTGGCGGAGACTACACACGATTCTGAATTGGTGCTAAATAATATGAAAACACGCAAGACATGTAGTAAAGCAGTGGGATACATTTTGCGGTGTCTGACGAGCAGCGCACTCTGTAGGTGGGCGCAGATAGTATGTATCATTCTCCGAAAATATTAAGAATAACGATTTCGGAATAGCATTGGCGGAGACTACACACGATTCTGAATTGATGCTAAATAATATGAAAACACGCAAGACATGTAGTAAAGCAGTGGGATACATTTTGCGGTGTCTGACGAGCAGCGCACTCTGTAGGTGTGGGCGCAGATACTATGTATCATTCTCCCAAAATATTAAGAATAACGATTTCGGAATAGCATTGGCGCAGACTACCCTCGATTCTGAATTAATGCTAAATAATATGAAAACACGAAAGACATGTAGTAAAGCAGAAAGACACATTTTGTGGTGTGGGATGAGCAGCGCACTCTGTAGCTGTGCGCAGATACTATGTATCATTCTCCCACATTATTTAGCATAACGATTTCGGAATAGCATTGGCGGAGACTACACACGATTCTGAATTGGTGCTAAATAATATGAAAACAAGCAAGACATGTAGTAAAGCAGTAGGACACATTTTGTGGTGTCTGACGAGCAGCGCACTCTGTAGGTGGGCGCAGATAGTATGTATCATTCTCCGAAAATATTAAGAATAACGATTTCGGAATAGCATTGGCGGAGACTACACACGATTCTGAATTGGTGCTAAGTAATATGAAAACACGCAAGACATGTAGTAAAGCAGTGGGATACATTTTGCGGTGTCTGACGAGCAGCGCACTCTGTAGGTGGGCGCAGATAGTATGTATCATTCTCCGAAAATATTAAGAATAACGATTTCGGAATAGCATTGGCGGAGACTACACACGATTCTGAATTGGTGCTAAGTAATATGAAAACACGCAAGACATGTAGTAAAGCAGTGGGATACATTTTGCGGTGTCTGACGAGCAGCGCACTCTGTAGGTGGGCGCAGATAGTATGTATCATTCTCCGAAAATATTAAGAATAACGATTTCGGAATAGCATTGGCGGAGACTACACACGATTCTGAATTGGTGCTAAGTAATATGAAAACACGCAAGACATGTAGTAAAGCAGTGGGATACATTTTGCGGTGTCTGACGAGCAGCGCACTCTGTAGGTGGGCGCAGATAGTATGTATCATTCTCCGAAAATATTAAGAATAACGATTTCGGAATAGCATTGGCGGAGACTACACACGATTCTGAATTGGTGCTAAATAATATGAAAACAAGCAAGACATGTAGTAAAGCAGTAGGACACATTTTGTGGTGTCTGACGAGCAGCGCACTCTGTAACTGTGCCCAGATACTATGTATCATTCTCCCAAATTATTTAGCATAACGATTTCGGAATAGCATTGGCGGAGACTACACACGATTCTGAATTGGTGCTAAATAATATGAAAACAAGCAAGACATGTAGTAAAGCAGTAGGACACATTTTGTGGTGTCTGACGAGCAGCGCACTCTGTAGGTGGGCGCAGATAGTATGTATCATTCTCCGAAAATATTAAGAATAACGATTTCGGAATAGCATTGGCGGAGACTACACACGATTCTGAATTGGTGCTAAGCAATATGAAAACACGCAAGACATGTAGTAAAGCAGTGGGATACATTTTGCGGTGTCTGACGAGCAGCGCACTCTGTAGGTGGGCGCAGATAGTATGTATCATTCTCCGAAAATATTAAGAATAACGATTTCGGAATAGCATTGGCGGAGACTACACACGATTCTGAATTGGTGCTAAATAATATGAAAACACGCAAGACATGTAGTAAACCAGTAGGACACATTTTGTGGTGTCTGACGAGCAGCGCACTCTGTAGGTGGGCGCAGATAGTATGTATCATTCTCCCAAAATATTAAGAATAACGATTTCGGAATAGCATTGGCGCAGACTACCCTCGATTCTGAATTAATGCTAAATAATATGAAAACACGAAAGACATGTAGTAAAGCAGAAAGACACATTTTGTGGTGTTGGATGAGCAGCGCACTCTGTAGCTGTGCGCAGATACTATGTATCATTCTCCCACATTATTTAGCATAACGATTTCGGAATAGCATTGGCGGAGACTACACACGATTCTGAATTGGTGCTAAATAATATGAAAACAAGCAAGACATGTAGTAAAGCAGTAGGACACATTTTGTGGTGTCTGACGAGCAGCGCACTCTGTAGGTGGGCGCAGATAGTATGTATCATTCTCCGAAAATATTAAGAATAACGATTTCGGAATAGCATTGGCGGAGACTACACACGATTCTGAATTGGTGCTAAATAATATGAAAACACGCAAGACATGTAGTAAAGCAGTGGGATACATTTTGCGGTGTCTGACGAGCAGCGCACTCTGTAGGTGGGCGCAGATAGTATGTATCATTCTCCGAAAATATTAAGAATAACGATTTCGGAATAGCATTGGCGGAGACTACACACGATTCTGAATTGGTGCTAAATAATATGAAAACACGCAAGACATGTAGTAAAGCAGTGGGATACATTTTGCGGTGTCTGACGAGCAGCGCACTCTGTAGGTGTGGGCGCAGATACTATGTATCATTCTCCCAAAATATTAAGAATAACGATTTCGGAATAGCATTGGCGGAGACTACACACGATTCTGAATTGGTGCTAAATAATATGAAAACACGCAAGACATGTAGTAAAGCAGTAGGACACATTTTGTGGTGTCTGACGAGCAGCGCACTCTGTAGGTGGGCGCAGATAGTATGTATCATTCTCCGAAAATATTAAGAATAACGATTTCGGAATAGCATTGGCGGAGACTACACACGATTCTGAATTGGTGCTAAATAATATGAAAACACGCAAGACATGTAGTAAAGCAGTGGGATACATTTTGCGGTGTCTGACGAGCAGCGCACTCTGTAGGTGGGCGCAGATAGTATGTATCATTCTCCGAAAATATTAAGAATAACGATTTCGGAATAGCATTGGCGGAGACTACACACGATTCTGAATTGGTGCTAAATAATATGAAAACACGCAAGACATGTAGTAAAGCAGTGGGATACATTTTGCGGTGTCTGACGAGCAGCGCACTCTGTAGGTGTGGGCGCAGATACTATGTATCATTCTCCCAAAATATTAAGAATAACGATTTCGGAATAGCATTGGCGCAGACTACCCTCGATTCTGAATTAATGCTAAATAATATGAAAACACGAAAGACATGTAGTAAAGCAGAAAGACACATTTTGTGGTGTGGGATGAGCAGCGCACTCTGTAGCTGTGCGCAGATACTATGTATCATTCTCCCACATTATTTAGCATAACGATTTCGGAATAGCATTGGCGGAGACTACACACGATTCTGAATTGGTGCTAAATAATATGAAAACAAGCAAGACATGTAGTAAAGCAGTAGGACACATTTTGTGGTGTCTGACGAGCAGCGCACTCTGTAACTGTGCCCAGATACTATGTATCATTCTCCCAAATTATTTAGCATAACGATTTCGGAATAGCATTGGCGGAGACTACACACGATTCTGAATTGGTGCTAAATAATATGAAAACAAGCAAGACATGTAGTAAAGCAGTAGGACACATTTTGTGGTGTCTGACGAGCAGCGCACTCTGTAGGTGGGCGCAGATAGTATGTATCATTCTCCGAAAATATTAAGAATAACGATTTCGGAATAGCATTGGCGGAGACTACACACGATTCTGAATTGGTGCTAAATAATATGAAAACACGCAAGACATGTAGTAAAGCAGTGGGATACATTTTGCGGTGTCTGACGAGCAGCGCACTCTGTAGGTGGGCGCAGATAGTATGTATCATTCTCCGAAAATATTAAGAATAACGATTTCGGAATAGCATTGGCGGAGACTACACACGATTCTGAATTGGTGCTAAATAATATGAAAACACGCAAGACATGTAGTAAAGCAGTAGGACACATTTTGTGGTGTCTGACGAGCAGCGCACTCTGTAGGTGGGCGCAGATAGTATGTATCATTCTCCCAAAATATTAAGAATAACGATTTCGGAATAGCATTGGCGCAGACTACCCTCGATTCTGAATTAATGCTAAATAATATGAAAACACGAAAGACATGTAGTAAAGCAGAAAGACACATTTTGTGGTGTTGGATGAGCAGCGCACTCTGTAGCTGTGCGCAGATACTATGTATCATTCTCCCACATTATTTAGCATAACGATTTCGGAATAGCATTGGCGGAGACTACACACGATTCTGAATTGGTGCTAAATAATATGAAAACAAGCAAGACATGTAGTAAAGCAGTGGGACACATTTTGTGCTGTCTGACGAGCAGCGCACTCTGTAGGTGGGCGCAGATAGTATGTATCATTCTCCGAAAATATTAAGAATAACGATTTCGGAATAGCATTGGCGGAGACTACACACGATTCTGAATTGGTGCTAAATAATATGAAAACACGCAAGACATGTAGTAAAGCAGTAGGACACATTTTTTGGTGTCTGACGAGCAGCGCACTCTGTAGGTGGGCGCAGATAGTATGTATCATTCTCCGAAAATATTAAGAATAACGATTTCGGAATAGCATTGGCGCAGACTACCCTCGATTCTGAATTAATGCTAAATAATATGAAAACACGAAAGACATGTAGTAAAGCAGAAAGACACATTTTGTGGTGTTGGATGAGCAGCGCACTCTGTAGCTGTGCG
Organism: Schistocerca serialis cubense; assembly: GCF_023864345.2. NCBI lineage: Eukaryota > Metazoa > Arthropoda > Insecta > Orthoptera > Acrididae > Schistocerca > Schistocerca serialis. The sequence goes on along the minus strand of NW_026047481.1, from coordinate 700,064 downwards.
CAGATACTATGTATCATTCTCCCACATTATTTAGCATAACGATTTCGGAATAGCATTGGCGGAGACTACACACGATTCTGAATTGGTGCTAAATAATATGAAAACAAGCAAGACATGTAGTACAGCAGTGGGACACATTTTGTGCTGTCTGACGAGCAGCGCACTCTGTAGGTGGGCGCAGATAGTATGTATCATTCTCCGAAAATATTAAGAATAACGATTTCGGAATAGCATTGGCGGAGACTACACACGATTCTGAATTGGTGCTAAATAATATGAAAACAAGCAAGACATGTAGTAAAGCAGTGGGACACATTTTGTGCTGTCTGACGAGCAGCGCACTCTGTAGGTGGGCGCAGATAGTATGTATCATTCTCCCAAAATATTAAGAATAACGATTTCGGAATAGCATTGGCGCAGACTACACACGATTCTGAATTAATGCTAAATAATATGAAAACACGCAAGACATGTAGTAAAGCAGTGGGACACATTTTGTGCTGTCTGACGAGCAGCGCACTCTGTAGGTGGGCGCAGATAGTATGTATCATTCTCCCAAAATATTAAGAATAACGATTTCGGAATAGCATTGGCGGAGACTACACACGATTCTGAATTGGTGCTAAATAATATGAAAACAAGCAAGACATGTAGTACAGCAGTGGGACACATTTTGTGCTGTCTGACGAGCAGCGCACTCTGTAGGTGGGCGCAGATAGTATGTATCATTCTCCGAAAATATTAAGAATAACGATTTCGGAATAGCATTGGCGGAGACTACCGTCGATTCTGAATTGGTGCTAAATAATATGAAAACAAGCAAGACATGTAGTAAAGCAGTGGGACACATTTTGTGCTGTCTGACGAGCAGCGCACTCTGTAGGTGGGCGCAGATAGTATGTATCATTCTCCGAAAATATTAAGAATAACGATTTCGGAATAGCATTGGCGGAGACTACACACGATTCTGAATTGGTGCTAAATAATATGAAAACACGCAAGACATGTAGTAAAGCAGTGGGATACATTTTGCGGTGTCTGACGAGCAGCGCACTCTGTAGGTGGGCGCAGATAGTATGTATCATTCTCCGAAAATATTAAGAATAACGATTTCGGAATAGCATTGGCGGAGACTACACACGATTCTGAATTGGTGCTAAATAATATGAAAACACGCAAGACATGTAGTAAAGCAGTAGGACACATTTTGTGGTGTCTGACGAGCAGCGCACTCTGTAGGTGGGCGCAGATAGTATGTATCATTCTCCCAAAATATTAAGAATAACGATTTCGGAATAGCATTGGCGCAGACTACCCTCGATTCTGAATTAATGCTAAATAATATGAAAACACGAAAGACATGTAGTAAAGCAGAAAGACACATTTTGTGGTGTTGGATGAGCAGCGCACTCTGTAGCTGTGCGCAGATACTATGTATCATTCTCCCACATTATTTAGCATAACGATTTCGGAATAGCATTGGCGGAGACTACACACGATTCTGAATTGGTGCTAAATAATATGAAAACAAGCAAGACATGTAGTAAAGCAGTGGGACACATTTTGTGCTGTCTGACGAGCAGCGCACTCTGTAGGTGGGCGCAGATAGTATGTATCATTCTCCGAAAATATTAAGAATAACGATTTCGGAATAGCATTGGCGGAGACTACACACGATTCTGAATTGGTGCTAAATAATATGAAAACACGCAAGACATGTAGTAAAGCAGTAGGACACATTTTGTGGTGTCTGACGAGCAGCGCACTCTGTAGGTGGGCGCAGATACTATGTATCATTCTCCGAAAATATTAAGAATAACGATTTCGGAATAGCATTGGCGGAGACTACACACGATTCTGAATTGGTGCTAAATAATATGAAAACAAGCAAGACATGTAGTACAGCAGTGGGACACATTTTGTGCTGTCTGACGAGCAGCGCACTCTGTAGGTGGGCGCAGATAGTATGTATCATTCTCCGAAAATATTAAGAATAACGATTTCGGAATAGCATTGGCGGAGACTACACACGATTCTGAATTGGTGCTAAATAATATGAAAACACGCAAGACATGTAGTAAAGCAGTGGGACACATTTTGTGCTGTCTGACGAGCAGCGCACTCTGTAGGTGGGCGCAGATAGTATGTATCATTCTCCGAAAATATTAAGAATAACGATTTCGGAATAGCATTGGCGCAGACTACCCTCGATTCTGAATTAATGCTAAATAATATGAAAACACGAAAGACATGTAGTAAAGCAGAAAGACACATTTTGTGGTGTTGGATGAGCAGCGCACTCTGTAGCTGTGCGCAGATACTATGTATCATTCTCCCACATTATTTAGCATAACGATTTCGGAATAGCATTGACGGAGACTACACACGATTCTGAATTAATGCTAAATAATATGAAAACAAGCAAGACATGTAGTAAAGCAGTGGGACACATTTTGTGCTGTCTGACGAGCAGCGCACTCTGTAGGTGGGCGCAGATAGTATGTATCATTCTCCCAAAATATTAAGAATAACGATTTCGGAATAGCATTGGCGGAGACTACACACGATTCTGAATTGGTGCTAAATAATATGAAAACAAGCAAGACATGTAGTACAGCAGTGGGACACATTTTGTGCTGTCTGACGAGCAGCGCACTCTGTAGGTGGGCGCAGATAGTATGTATCATTCTCCGAAAATATTAAGAATAACGATTTCGGAATAGCATTGGCGGAGACTACACACGATTCTGAATTGGTGCTAAATAATATGAAAACAAGCAAGACATGTAGTACAGCAGTGGGACACATTTTGTGCTGTCTGACGAGCAGCGCACTCTGTAGGTGGGCGCAGATAGTATGTATCATTCTCCGAAAATATTAAGAATAACGATTTCGGAATAGCATTGGCGGAGACTACACACGATTCTGAATTGGTGCTAAATAATATGAAAACAAGCAAGACATGTAGTAAAGCAGTGGGACACATTTTGTGCTGTCTGACGAGCAGCGCACTCTGTAGGTGGGCGCAGATAGTATGTATCATTCTCCGAAAATATTAAGAATAACGATTTCGGAATAGCATTGGCGGAGACTACACACGATTCTGAATTGGTGCTAAATAATATGAAAACAAGCAAGACATGTAGTAAAGCAGTGGGACACATTTTGTGCTGTCTGACGAGCAGCGCACTCTGTAGGTGGGCGCAGATAGTATGTATCATTCTCCGAAAATATTAAGAATAACGATTTCGGAATAGCATTGGCGGAGACTACACACGATTCTGAATTGGTGCTAAATAATATGAAAACAAGCAAGACATGTAGTACAGCAGTGGGACACATTTTGTGCTGTCTGACGAGCAGCGCACTCTGTAGGTGGGCGCAGATAGTATGTATCATTCTCCGAAAATATTAAGAATAACGATTTCGGAATAGCATTGGCGGAGACTACACACGATTCTGAATTGGTGCTAAATAATATGAAAACAAGCAAGACATGTAGTAAAGCAGTGGGACACATTTTGTGCTGTCTGACGAGCAGCGCACTCTGTAGGTGGGCGCAGATAGTATGTATCATTCTCCGAAAATATTAAGAATAACGATTTCGGAATAGCATTGGCGGAGACTACACACGATTCTGAATTGGTGCTAAATAATATGAAAACACGCAAGACATGTAGTAAAGCAGTGGGATACATTTTGCGGTGTCTGACGAGCAGCGCACTCTGTAGGTGGGCGCAGATAGTATGTATCATTCTCCGAAAATATTAAGAATAACGATTTCGGAATAGCATTGGCGGAGACTACACACGATTCTGAATTGGTGCTAAATAATATGAAAACACGCAAGACATGTAGTAAAGCAGTAGGACACATTTTGTGGTGTCTGACGAGCAGCGCACTCTGTAGGTGGGCGCAGATAGTATGTATCATTCTCCGAAAATATTAAGAATAACGATTTCGGAATAGCATTGGCGGAGACTACACACGATTCTGAATTGGTGCTAAATAATATGAAAACAAGCAAGACATGTAGTAAAGCAGTGGGACACATTTTGTGGTGTCTGACGAGCAGCGCACTCTGTAGGTGGGCGCAGATAGTATGTATCATTCTCCGAAAATATTAAGAATAACGATTTCGGAATAGCATTGGCGGAGACTACACACGATTCTGAATTGGTGCTAAATAATATGAAAACAAGCAAGACATGTAGTAAAGCAGTAGGACACATTTTGTGGTGTCTGACGAGCAGCGCACTCTGTAGGTGGGCGCAGATAGTCTGTATCATTCTCCGAAAATATTAAGAATAACGATTTCGGAATAGCATTGGCGGAGACTACACACGATTCTGAATTGGTGCTAAATAATATGAAAACAAGCAAGACATGTAATAAAGCAGTAGGACACATTTTGTGGTGTGTGACGAGCAGCGCGCTCTGTAGGTGGGCGCAGATAGTATGTATCATTCTCCCAAAATATTAAGAATAACGATTTCGGAATAGCATTGGCGCAGACTACCCTCGATTCTGAATTAATGCTAAATAATATGAAAACACGAAAGACATGTAGTAAAGCAGAAAGACACATTTTGTGGTGTTGGATGAGCAGCGCACTCTGTAGCTGTGCGCAGATACTATGTATCATTCTCCCACATTATTTAGCATAACGATTTCGGAATACCATTGGCGGAGACTACACACGATTCTGAATTGTTGCTAAATAATATGAAAACACGCAAGACATGTAGTAAAGCAGTGGGATACATTTTGCGGTGTCTGACGAGCAGCGCACTCTGTAGGTGGGCGCAGATAGTATGTATCATTCTCCGAAAATATTAAGAATAACGATTTCGGAATAGCATTGGCGCAGACTACCCTCGATTCTGAATTAATGCTAAATAATATGAAAACACGAAAGACATGTAGTAAAGCAGAAAGACACATTTTGTGGTGTTGGATGAGCAGCGCACTCTGTAGCTGTGCGCAGATACTATGTATCATTCTCCCACATTATTTAGCATAACGATTTCGGAATAGCATTGGCGGAGACTACACACGATTCTGAATTGGTGCTAAATAATATGAAAACAAGCAAGACATGTAGTAAAGCAGTGGGACACATTTTGTGCTGTCTGACGAGCAGCGCACTCTGTAGGTGGGCGCAGGTAGTATGTATCATTCTCCGAAAATATTAAGAATAACGATTTCGGAATAGCATTGGCGGAGACTACACACGATTCTGAATTGGTGCTAAATAATATGAAAACAAGCAAGACATGTAGTAAAGCAGTAGGACACATTTTGTGGTGTCTGACGAGCAGCGCACTCTGTAGGTGGGCGCAGATAGTATGTATCATTCTCCGAAAATATTAAGAATAACGATTTCGGAATAGCATTGGCGGAGACTACACACGATTCTGAATTGGTGCTAAATAATATGAAAACAAGCAAGACATGTAATAAAGCAGTAGGACACATTTTGTGGTGTCTGACGAGCAGCGCACTCTGTAGGTGGGCGCAGATAGTATGTATCATTCTCCGAAAATATTAAGAATAACGATTTCGGAATAGCATTGGCGCAGACTACCCTCGATTCTGAATTAATGCTAAATAATATGAAAACACGAAAGACATGTAGTAAAGCAGAAAGACACATTTTGTGGTGTTGGATGAGCAGCGCACTCTGTAGCTGTGCGCAGATAGTATGTATCATTCTCCGAAAATATTAAGAATAACGATTTCGGAATAGCATTGGCGGAGACTACACACGATTTTGAATTGGTGCTAAATAATATGAAAACAAGCAAGACATGTAGTAAAGCAGTGGGACACATTTTGTGGTGTCTGACGAGCAGCGCACTCTGTAGGTGGGCGCAGATAGTATGTATCATTCTCCGAAAATATTAAGAACAACGATTTCGGAATAGCATTGGCGGAGACTACACACGATTCTGAATTGGTGCTAAATAATATGAAAACAAGCAAGACATGTAGTAAAGCAGTAGGACACATTTTGTGGTGTCTGACGAGCAGCGCACTCTGTAGGTGGGCGCAGATAGTATGTATCATTCTCCGAAAATATTAAGAATAACGATTTCGGAATAGCATTGGCGGAGACTACACACGATTCTGAATTGGTGCTAAATAATATGAAAACAAGCAAGACATGTAGTAAAGCAGTAGGACACATTTTGTGGTGTCTGACGAGCAGCGCACTCTGTAGGTGTGCGCAGATAGTATGTATCATTCTCCGAAAATATTAAGAATAACGATTTCGGAATAGCATTGGCGCAGACTACCCTCGATTCTGAATTAATGCTAAATAATATGAAAACACGAAAGACATGTAGTAAAGCAGAAAGACACATTTTGTGGTGTTGGATGAGCAGCGCACTCTGTAGCTGTGCGCAGATACTATGTATCATTCTCCCACATTATTTAGCATAACGATTTCGGAATAGCATTGGCGGAGACTACACACGATTCTGAATTGGTGCTAAATAATATGAAAACAAGCAAGACATGTAGTAAAGCAGTGGGACACATTTTGAGGTGTCTGACGAGCAGCGCACTCTGTAGGTGGGCGCAGATAGTATGTATCATTCTCCGAAAATATTAAGAATAACGATTTCGGAATAGCATTGGCGCGGACTACCCTCGATTCTGAATTAATGCTAAATAATATGAAAACACGAAAGACATGTAGTAAAGCAGAAAGACACATTTTGTGGTGTTGGATGAGCAGCGCACTCTGTAGCTGTGCGCAGATACTATGTATCATTCTCCCACATTATTTAGCATAACGATGTAGGAATAGCATTGGCGGAGACTACACACGATTCTGAATTGGTGCTAAATAATATGAAAACAAGCAAGACATGTAGTAAAGCAGTAGGACACATTTTGTGGTGTCTGACGAGCAGCGCACTCTGTAGGTGGGCGCAGATAGTATGTATCATTCTCCGAAAATGTTAAGAATAACGATTTCGGAATAGCATTGGCGCAGACTACCCTCGATTCTGAATTAATGCTAAATAATATGAAAACACGAATGACATGTAGTAAAGCAGAAAGACACATTTTGTGGTGTTGGATGAGCAGCGCACTCTGTAGCTGTGCGCAGATACTATGTATCATTCTCCCACATTATTTAGCATAACGATTTCGGAATAGCATTGGCGGAGACTACACACGATTCTGAATTGGTGCTAAATAATATGAAAACAAGCAAGACATGTAGTAAAGCAGTAGGACACATTTTGTGGTGTCTGACGAGCAGCGCACTCTGTAGGTGGGCGCAGATAGTATGTATCATTCTCCGAAAATATTAAGAATAACGATTTCGGAATAGCATTGGCGCAGACTACCCTCGATTCTGAATTAATGCTAAATAATATGAAAACACGAAAGACATGTAGTAAAGCAGAAAGACACATTTTGTGGTGTTGGATGAGCAGCGCACTCTGTAGCTGTGCGCAGATACTATGTATCATTCTCCCACATTATTTAGCATAACGATTTCGGAATAGCATTGGCGGAGACTACACACGATTCTGAATTGGTGCTAAATAATATGAAAACAAGCAAGACATGTAGTAAAGCAGTAGGACACATTTTGTGGTGTCTGACGAGCAGCGCACTCTGTAGGTGGGCGCAGATAGTATGTATCATTCTCCGAAAATATTAAGAATAACGATTTCGGAATAGCATTGGCGGAGACTACACACGATTCTGAATTGGTGCTAAATAATATGAAAACAAGCAAGACATGTAGTAGAGCAGTGGGACACATTTAGTGGTGTCTGACGAGCAGCGCACTCTGTAGGTGGGCGCAGATAGTATGTATCATTCTCCGAAAATATTAAGAATAACGATTTTGGAATAGCATTGGCGCAGACTACCCTCGATTCTGAATTAATGCTAAATAATATGAAAACACGAAAGACATGTAGTAAAGCAGAAAGACACATTTTGTGGTGTTGGATGAGCAGCGCACTCTGTAGCTGTGCGCAGATACTATGTATCATTCTCCCACATTAGTTAGCGTAACGATTTCGGAATAGCATTGGCGGAGACTACACACGATTCTGAATTGGTGCTAAATAATATGAAAACAAGCAAGACATGTAGTAAAGCAGTAGGACACATTTTGTGGTGTCTGACGAGCAGCGCACTCTGTAGGTGGGCGCAGATAGTATGTATCATTCTCTGAAAATATTAAGAATAACGATTTCGGAATAGCATTGGCGGAGACTACACACGATTCTGAATTGGTGCTAAATAATATGAAAACAAGCAAGACATGTAGTAAAGCAGTGGGACACATTTTGTGGTGTCTGACGAGCAGCGCACTCTGTAGGTGGGCGCAGATACTATGTATCATTCTCCCACATTATTTAGCATAACGATTTCGGAATAGCATTGGCGGAGACTACACACGATTCTGAATTGGTGCTAAATAATATGAAAACAAGCAAGACATGTAGTAAAGCAGTAGGACACATTTTGTGGTGTCTGACGAGCAGCGCACTCTGTAGGTGGGCGCAGATAGTATGTATCATTCTCCGAAAATATTAAGAATAACGATTTCGGAATAGCATTGGCGGAGACTACACACGATTCTGAATTGGTGCTAAATAATATGAAAACAAGCAAGACATGTAGTAAAGCAGTAGGACACGTTTTGTGGTGTCTGACGAGCAGCGCACTCTGTAGGTGGGCGCAGATAGTATGTATCATTCTCCGAAAATATTAAGAATAACGATTTCGGAATAGCATTGGCGCAGACTACCGTCGATTCTGAATTAATGCTAAATAATATGAAAACACGAAAGACATGTAGTAAAGCAGTAGGACACATTTTGTGGTGTCTGACGAGCAGCGCACTCTGTAGGTGGGCGCAGATAGTATGTATCATTCTCCGAAAATATTAAGAATAACGATTTCGGAATAGCATTGGCGGAGACTACACACGATTCTGAATTGGTGCTAAATAATATGAAAACAAGCAAGACATGTAGTAAAGCAGGAGGACACATTTTGTGGTGTCTGACGAGCAGCGCACTCTGTAGGTGGGCGCAGATAGTATGTATCATTCTCCGAAAATATTAAGAATAACGATTTCGGAATAGCATTGGCGGAGACTACACACGATTCTGAATTGGTGCTAAATAATATGAAAACAAGCAAGACATGTAGTAAAGCAGTGGGACACATTTTGTGGTGTCTGACGAGCAGCGCACTCTGAAGGTGGGCGCAGATAGTATGTATCATTCTCCGAAAATATTAAGAATAACGATTTCGGAATAGCATTGGCGGAGACTACACACGATTCTGAATTGGTGCTAAATAATATGAAAACAAGCAAGACATGTAGTAAAGCAGTAGGACACATTTTGTGGTGTCTGACGAGCAGCGCACTCTGTAGGTGGGCGCAGATAGTATGTATCATTCTCCGAAAATATTAAGAATAACGATTTCGGAATAGCATTGGCGGAGACTACACACGATTCTGAATTGGTGCTAAATAATATGAAAACAAGCAAGACATGTAGTAAAGCAGAGGGACACATTTTGTGGTGTCTGACGAGCAGCGCACTCTGTAGGTGGGCGCAGATAGTATGTATCATTCTCCGAAAATATTAAGAATAACGATTTCGGAATAGCATTGGCGCAGACTACCCTCGATTCTGAATTAATGCTAAATAATATGAAAACACGAAAGACATGTAGTAAAGCAGAAAGACACATTTTGTGGTGTTGGATGAGCAGCGCACTCTGTAGCTGTGCGCAGATACTATGTATCATTCTCCCACATTATTTAGCATAACGATTTCGGAATAGCATTGGCGGAGACTACACACGATTCTGAATTGGTGCTAAATAATATGAAAACAAGCAAGACATGTAGTAAAGCAGTAGGACACATTTTGTGGTGTCTGACGAGCAGCGCACTCTGTAGGTGGGCGCAGATAGTATGTATCATTCTCCGAAAATATTAAGAATAACGATTTCGGAATAGCATTGGCGGAGACTACACACGATTCTGAATTGGTGCAAAATAATATGAAAACAAGCAAGACATGTAGTAAAGCAGTGGGACACATTTTGTGGTGTCTGACGAGCAGCGCACTCTGTAGGTGGGCGCAGATAGTATGTATCTTTCTCCGAAAATATTAAGAATAACGATTTCGGAATAGCATTGGCGCAGACTACCCTCGATACTGAATTAATGCTAAATAATATGAAAACACGAAAGACATGTAGTAAAGCAGAAAGACACATTTTGTGGTGTTAAATGAGCAGCGCACTCTGTAGCTGTGCGCAGATACTATGTATCATTCTCCCACATTATTTAGCATAACGATTTCGGAATAGCATTGGCGGAGACTACACACGATCCTGAATTGGTGCTAAATAATATGAAAACAAGCAAGACATGTAGTAAAGCAGTGGGACACATTTTGTGGTGTCTGACGAGCAGCGCACTCTGTAGGTGGGCGCAGATAGTATGTATCATTCTCCGAAAATATTAAGAATAACGATTTCGGAATAGCATTGGCGGAGACTACACACGATTCTGAATTGGTGCTAAATAATATGAAAACAAGCAAGACATGTAGTAAAGCAGTGGGACACATTTTGTGGTGTCTGACGAGCAGCGCACTCTGTAGGTGGGCGCAGATAGTATGTATCATTCTCCCAAAATATTAAGAATAACGATTTCGGAATAGCATTGGCGCAGACTACCCTCGATTCTGAATTAATGCTAAATAATATGAAAACACAAAAGACTTGTAGTAAAGCAGAAAGACACATTTTGTGGTGTTGGATGAGCAGCGCACTCTGTAGCTGTGCGCAGATACTATGTATCGTTCTCCCACATTATTTAGCATAACGATTTCGGAATAGCATTGGCGGAGACTACACACGATTCTGAATTGGTGCTAAATAATATGAAAACAAGCAAGACATGTAGTAAAGCAGTAGGACACATTTTGTGGTGTGGGATGAGCAGCGCACTCTGAAGCTGTGCGCAGATACCATGTATCATTCTCCCAAAATATTAAGAATAACGGTTTCGGAATAGCATTGGTGGAGACTACACACGATTCTGAATTGTTGCTAAATAATATGACAACACGCAAGACATGTAGTAAAGCAGTAGGACACATTTTGTGGTGCGGGATGAGCAGCGCACTCTGTAGCTGTGCGCAGATACTATGTTTCATTCTCCCAAAATATTAAGAATAGCGATTTCGGAATAGCATTGGTGGAGACTACACACGATTCTGAATTGTTGCTAAATAATATGAAAGCACGCAAGACATGTAGTAAAGCAGTAGGACACTATTTGTGGTGTGGGACGAGCAGCGCACTCTGTAGCTGTGCGCAGATACTAAGTATCATTCTCCCAAAATATTAAGAATAACGATTTCGGAATAGCATTGGTGGAGACTACACACGATTCTGAATTGTTGCTAAAAAATATGAAAACACGCAAGACATGTAGTAAAGCAGTAGGACACATTTTGTGGTGTGGGACGAGCAGCGCACTCTGTAGCTGTGCGCAGATACTATGTATCATTCTCCCAAAATATTAAGAATAACGATTTGGGAGTAGCATTGGTGGAGACTACACACGATTCTGAATTGTTGCTAAATAATATGAAAACAAGCAAGACATGTAGTAAAGCAGTGGGACACATTTTGTGGTGTCTGACGAGCAGCGCACTCTGTAGGTGGGCGCAGATAGTATGTATCATTCTCCCAAAATATTAAGAATAACGATTTGGGAGTAGCATTGGTGGAGACTACACACGATTCTGAATTGTTGCTAAATAATATGAAAACACGCAAGACATGTAGTAGAGCAGTAGGACACATTTTGTGGTGTGGAACGAGCAGAGCACTCTGTAGCTGTGCGCAGATACTATGTTTCATTCTCCCAAAATATTAAGAATAACGATTTGGGAGTAGCATTGGTGGAGACTACACACGATTCTGAATTGTTGCTAAATAATATGAAAACACGCAAGACAATTTAGTAAGGCAGTAGGACACATTTTGTGGTGTGGGACGAGCAGCACACTCTGTAGGTGGGCGCAGATACTATGTATCATTCTCCCAAAATATTAAGAATAGCGATTTGGGAGTAGCATTGGTGGAGACTACACACGATTCTGAATTGTTGCTAAATAATATGAAAACACGCATGACATGTAGTAAAGCAGTAGGACACATTTTGTGGTGTGGGACGAGCAGCGCACTCTGTAGCTGTGCGCAGATTCTATGTATCATTCTCCCAAAATATTAAGAATAACGATTTGGGAGTAGCATTGGTGGAGACTACACACGATTCTGAATTGTTGCTAAATAATATGAAAACACGCAAGACATGTAGTAAAGCAGTAGGACACATTTTGTGGTGTGGGACGAGCAGCGCACTCTGTAGCTGTGCGCAGATACTATGCTTCATTCTCCCAAAATATTAAGAATAACGATTTCGGAATAGCATTGGCGGAGACTACACACGATTCTGAATTGGTGCTAAATGATATGAAAACACGCAAGACATGTAGTAAAGCAGTAGGACACTATTTGTGGTGTGGGACGAGCAGCGCACTCTGTAGCTGTGCGCAGATACTATGTATCATTCTCCCAAAATATTAAGAATAACGATTTCGGAATAGCATTGGTGGAGACTACACACGATTCTGAATTGTTACTAAAAAATATGAAAACACGCAAGACATGTAGTAAAGCAGTAGGACACATTTTGTGGTGTGGAACGAGCAGCGCACTCTGTAGCTGTGCACAGATACTATGTATCATTCTCCCAAAATATTAAGAATAACGATTTCGGAATAGCATTGGTGGAGACTACACACGATTCTGAATTGTTGCTAAATAATATGAAAACACGCAAGACATGTAGTAAAGCAGTAGGACACATTTTGTGGTGTGGGATGAGCAGCGCACTCTGTAGCTGTGCGCAGATATTATGTTTCATTCTCCCAAAATATTAAGAATAGCGATTTCAGAATAGCATTGGTGGAGACTACACACGATTCTGAATTGTTGCTAAAAAATAAGAAAACACGCAAGACATGTAGTAAAGCAGTAGGACACATTTTGTGGTGTGGAACGAGCAGCGCACTCTGTAGCTGTGCGCAGATAGTATGTATCATTCTCCGAAAATATTAAGAATAACGATTTCGGAATAGCATTGGCGCAGACTACCCTCGATTCTGAATTAATGCTAAATAATATGAAAACACGAAAGACATGTAGTAAAGCAGAAAGACACATTTTGTGGTGTTGGATGAGCAGCGCACTCTGTAGCTGTGCGCAGATACTATGTATCATTCTCCCACATTATTTAGCATAACGATTTCGGAATAGCATTGGCGGAGACTACACACGATTCTGAATTGGTGCTAAATAATATGAAAACAAGCAAGACATGTAGTAAAGCAGTGGGACACATTTTGTGGTGTCTGACGAGCAGCGCACTCTGTAGGTGGGCGCAGATAGTATGTATCATTCTCCGAAAATATTAAGAATAACGATTTCGGAATAGCATTGGCGGAGACTACACACGATTCTGAATTGGTGCTAAATAATATGAAAACAAGCAAGACATGTAGTAAAGCAGTAGGACACATTTTGTGGTGTTGGATGAGCAGCGCACTCTGTAGCTGTGCGCAGATAGTATGTATCATTCTCCGAAAATATTAAGAATAACGATTTCGGAATAGCATTGGCGCAGACTACCCTCGATTCTGAATTAATGCTAAATAATATGAATACACGAAAGACATGTAGTAAAGCAGAAAGACACATTTTGTGGTGTTGGATGAGCAGCGCACTCTGTAGCTGTGCGCAGATACTATGTCCCATTCTCCCACATTATTTAGCATAACGATTTCGGAATAGCATTGGCGGAGACTACACACGATTCTGAATTGGTGCTAAATAATATGAAAACACGCAAGACATGTAGTAAAGCAGTAGGACACATTTTGTGGTGTGGGACGAGCAGCGCCCTCTGTAGCTGTGCGCAGATACTATGTATCATTCTCCCAAAATATTAAGAATAACGATTTGGGAGTAGCATTGGTGGAGACTACACACGATTCTGAATTGTTGCTAAATAATATGAAAACACGAGAGACATGTAGTAGAGCAGTAGGACACATTTTGTGGTGTGGAACGAGCAGAGCACTCTGTAGCTGTGCGCAGATACTATGTTTCATTCTCCCAAAATATTAAGAATAACGATTTGGGAGTAGCATTGGTGGAGACTACACACGATTCTGAATTGTTGCTAAATAATATGAAAACACGCAAGACAATTTAGTAAGGCAGTAGGACACATTTTGTGGTGTGGGACGAGCAGCGCACTCTGTAGGTGGGCGCAGATACTATGTATCATTCTCCCAAAATATTAAGAATAGCGATTTGGGAGTAGCATTGGTGGAGACTACACACGATTCTGAATTGTTGCTAAATAATATGAAAACACGCATGACATGTAGTAAAGCAGTAGGACACATTTTGTGGTGTGGGACGAGCAGCGCACTCTGTAGCTGTGCGCAGATTCTATGTATCATTCTCCCAAAATATTAAGAATAACGATTTGGGAGTAGCATTGGTGGAGACTACACACGATTCTGAATTGTTGCTAAATAATATGAAAACACGCAAGACATGTAGTAAAGCAGTAGGACACATTTTGTGGTGTGGGACGAGCAGCGCACTCTGTAGCTGTGCGCAGATACTATGCTTCATTCTCCCAAAATATTAAGAATAACGATTTCGGAATAGCATTGGCGGAGACTACACACGATTCTGAATTGGTGCTAAATAATATGAAAACACGCAAGACATGTAGTAAAGCAGTAGGACACATTTTGTGGTGTGGGACGAGCAGCGCACTCTGTAGCTGTGCGCAGATACTATGTATCATTCTCCCACATTATTTAGCATAACGATTTCGGAATAGCATTGGCGGAGACTACACACGATTCTGAATTAATGCTAAATAATATGAAAACACGAAAGACATGTAGTAAAGCAGAAAGACACATTTTGTGGTGTTGGATGAGCAGCGCACTCTGTAGCTGTGCGCAGATACTATGTATCATTCTCCCACATTATTTAGCATAACGATTTCGGAATAGCATTGGCGGAGACTACACACGATTCTGAATTGGTGCTAAATAATATGAAAACAAGCAAGACATGTAGTAAAGCAGTAGGACACATTTTGTGGTGTCTGACGAGCAGCGCACTCTGTAGGTGGGCGCAGATAGTATGTATCATTCTCCCAAAATATTAAGAATAACGATTTCGGAATAGCATTGGCGCAGACTACCCTCGATTCTGAATTAATGCTAAATAATATGAAAACACGAAAGACATGTAGTAAAGCAGAAAGACACATTTTGTGGTGTTGGATGAGCAGCGCACTCTGTAGCTGTGCGCAGATACTATGTATCATTCTCCCACATTATTTAGCATAACGATTTCGGAATAGCATTGGCGGAGACTACACACGATTCTGAATTGGTGCTAAATAATATGAAAACAAGCAAGACATGTAGTAAAGCAGTGGGACACATTTTGTGGTGTCTGACGAGCAGCGCACTCTGTAGGTGGGCGCAGATAGTATGTATCATTCTCCCAAAATATTAAGAATAACGATTTCGGAATAGCATTGGCGCAGACTACCCTCGATTCTGAATTAATGCTAAATAATATGAAAACACGAAAGACATGTAGTAAAGCAGAAAGACACATTTTGTGGTGTTGGATGAGCAGCGCACTCTGTAGCTGTGCGCAGATACTATGTATCATTCTCCCACATTATTTAGCATAACGATTTCGGAATAGCATTGGCGGAGACTACACACGATTCTGAATTGGTGCTAAATAATATGAAAACAAGCAAGACATGTAGTAAAGCAGTAGGACACATTTTGTGGTGTCTGACGAGCAGCGCGCTCTGTAGGTGGGCGCAGATAGTATGTATCATTCTCCCAAAATATTAAGAATAACGATTTCGGAATAGCATTGGCGCAGACTACCCTCGATTCTGAATTAATGCTAAATAATATGAAAACACGAAAGACATGTAGTAAAGCAGAAAGACACATTTTGTGGTGTTGGATGAGCAGCGCACTCTGTAGCTGTGCGCAGATACTATGTATCATTCTCCCACATTAGTTAGCATAACGATTTCGGAATAGCATTGGCGGAGACTACACACGATTCTGAATTGGTGCCAAATAATATGAAAACACGCATGACATGTAGTAAAGCAGTAGGACACATTTTGTGGTGTCTGACGAGCAGCGCACTCTGTAGGTGGGCGCAGATAGTATGTATCATTCTCCCAAAATATTAAGAATAACGATTTCGGAATAGCATTGGCGCAGACTACCCTCGATTCTGAATTAATGCTAAATAATATGAAAACACGAAAGACATGTAGTAAAGCAGAAAGACACATTTTGTGGTGTTGGATGAGCAGCGCACTCTGTAGCTGTGCGCAGATACTATGTATCGTTCTCCCACATTATTTAGCATAACGATTTCGGAATAGCATTGGCGGAAACTACACACGATTCTGAATTGGTGCTAAATAATATGAAAACAAGCAAGACATGTAGTAAAGCAGTAGGACACATTTTGTGGTGTGGGATGAGCAGCGCACTCTGAAGCTGTGCGCAGATACTATGTATCATTCTCCCAAAATATTAAGAATAACGGTTTCGGAATAGCATTGGTGGAGACTACACACGATTCTGAATTGTTGCTAAATAATATGAAAACACGCAAGACATGTAGTTTAAGCAGTAGGACACATTTTGTGGTGCGGGATGAGCAGCGCACTCTTTAGCTGTGCGCAGATACTATGTTTCATTCTCCCAAAATATTAAGAATAGCGATTTCGGAATAGCATTGGTGGAGACTACACACGATTCTGAATTGTTGCTAAATAATATGAAAGCACGCAAGACATGTAGTAAAGCAGTACGACACTATTTGTGGTGTGGGACGAGCAGCGCACTCTGTAGCTGTGCGCAGATACTATGTATCATTCTCCCAAAATATTAAGAATAACGATTTCGGAATAGCATTGGTGGAGACTACACACGATTCTGAATTGTTGCTAAAAAATATGAAAACACGCAAGACATGTAGTAAAGCAGTAGGACACATTTTGTGGTGTGGAACGAGCAGCGCACTCTGTAGCTGTGCGCAGATACTATGTATCATTCTCCCAAAATATTAAGAATAACGATTTCGGAATAGCATTGGTGGAGACTACACACGATTCTGAATTGTTGCTAAATAATATGAAAACACGCAAGACATGTAGTAAAGCAGTGGGACACATTTTGTGGTGTGGGATGAGCAGCGCACTCTGTAGCTGTGCGCAGATATTATGTTTCATTCTCCCAAAATATTAAGAATAGCGATTTCGGAATAGCATTGGTGGAGACTACACACGATTCTGAATTGTTGCTAAATAATATGAAAACGCGCATAACATGTAGTAAAGCAGTAGGACACATTTTGTGGTGTGGAACGAGCAGCGCACTCTGTAGCTGTGCGCAGATACTATGTTTCATTCTCCCAAAATATTAAGAATAACGATTTCGGAATAGCATTGGCGGAGACTACACACGATTCTGAATTGTTGCTAAATAATATGAAAACACGCAAGACATGTAGTAAAGCAGTAGGACACATTTTGTGGTGTGGAACGAGCAGCGCACTCTGTAGCTGTGCGCAGATACTATGTATCGTTCTCCCAAAATATTAAGAATAACGATTTCGGAATAGCATTGGTGGAGACTACACACGATTCTGAATTGTTGCTAAATAATATGAAAACACGCAAGACATGTAGTAAAGCAGTAGGACACATTTTGTGGTGTGGGATGAGCGGCGCACTCTGTAGCTGAGCGCAGATACTATGTTTCATTCTCCCAAAATATTAAGAATAGCGATTTCGGAATAGCATTGGTGGAGACTACACACGATTCTGAATTGTTGCTAAATAATATGAAAACATGCAAGACATGTGGTAATGCAGTAGGACACTATTTGTGGTGTGGGACGAGCAGCGCACTCTGTAGCTGATCGCAGATACTATGTATCATTCTCCCAAAATATTAAGAATAGCGATTTCGGAATAGCATTGGTGGAGACTACACACGATTCTGAATTGTTGCTAAATAATATGAAAACACGCAAGACATGTAGTAAGGCAGTAGGACACATTTTGTGGTGTGGGATGAGCAGCGCACTCTGTAGCTGTGCGCAGATACTATGTTCCATTCTCCCAAAATATTAAGAATAGCGATTTCGGAATAGCATTGGTGGAGACTACACACGATTCTGAATTGTTGCTAAATAATATGAAAACATGCAAGACATGTGGTAATGCAGTAGGACACTATTTGTGGTGTGGGACGAGCAGCGCACTCTGTAGCTGAGCGCAGATACTATGTATCATTCTCCCAAAATATTAAGAATAGCGATTTCGGAATAGCATTGGTGGAGACTACACACGATTCTGAATTGTTGCTAAATAATATGAAAACACGCAAGACATGTAGTAAAGCAGTAGGACACATTTTGTGGTGTGGGACGAGCAGCGCACTCTGTAGGTGGGCGCAGATACTATGTATCATTCTCCCAAAATATTAAGAATAACGATTTCGGAATAGCATTGGTGGAGACTACACATGATTCTGAATTGTTGCTAAATAATATGAAAACACGCAAGACATGTAGTAAAGCAGTAGGACACATTTTGTGGTGTGGGACGAGCAGCGCACTCTGTAGGTGGGCGCAGATACCATGTTTCATTCTCCCAAAATGTTAAGAATAACGATTTCGGAATAGCATTGGTGGAGACTACACACGATTCTGAATTGTTGCTAAATAACATGAAAACACGCAAGACATGTAGTAAAGCAGTAGGACACATTTTGTGGTGTGGGACGAGCAGCGCACTCTGTAGGTGGGCGCAGATACTATGTTTCATTCTCCCAAAATATTAAGAATAACGATTTCGGAATAGCATTGGTGGAGACTACACACGATTCTGAACTGTTGCTAAATAATATGAAAACACGCAATACATGTAGTAAAGCAGTAGGACACATTTTGTGGTGTGGGACGAGCAGCACACTCTGTAGCTGTGCGCAGATACTATGTTTCATTCTCCCAAAATATTAAGAATTAAGATTTCGGAATAGCATTGGCGGAGACTACACACGATTCTGAATTGTCGCTAAATAATATGAAAACACGCAAGACATGTAGTAAAGCAGTAGGACACATTTTGTGGTGTGGAACGAGCAGCGTAGATACCAAGTTTCATTCTCCCAAAATTTTAAGAATAACGATTTCGGAATAGCATTGGTGGAGACTACACACGATTCTGAATTGTTGCTAAATAATATGAAAACACGCAAGACATGTAGTAAAGCAGTAGGACACATTTTGTGGTGTGGAACGAGCAGCGTAGATACCAAGTTTCATTCTCCCAAAATGTTAAGAATAACGATTTCGGAATAGCATTGGTGGAGACTACACACGATTCTGAATTGTTGCTAAATAATATGAAAACACGCAAGACATGTAGTAAAGCAGTAGGAAACATTTTGTGGTGTGGAACGAGCAGGGCACTCTATAGCTGTGCGCAGATGCTATGTTTCATTCTCCCAAAATATTAAGAATAACGATTTCGGAATAGCATTGGCGGAGACTACACACGATTCTGAATTGTTGCTAAAAAATATGAAAACACGCAAGACATGTATTAAAGCAGTAGGACACATTTTGCGGTGTGGAACGAGCAGCGCACTCTGTAGGTGGGCGCAGATACTATGTATCATTCTCCCAAAATATTAAGAATAACGATTTCATAATAGCATTGGTGGAGACTACACACGATTCTGAATTGGTGATAAATAATATGAAAACACGCAAGACATGTAGTAAAGCAGTAGGACACATTTTGTGGTGTGGAACGTGCAGCGCACTCCGTAGCTGTGCGCAGATACTATGTATCATTCTCCAAAAATATTAAGAATAACGATTTCGGAATAGCATTGGCGGAGACTACACACGATTCTGAATTGTTGCTAAATAATATGAAAACACGCAAGACATGTAGTAAAGCAGTAAGACACATTTTGTGGTGTGGGACGAGCAGCGCACTCTGTAGGTGGGCGCAAATACTATGTATCATTCTCCCAATATATTAGGAATAACGATTTCGGAATAGCATTGGTGCAGACTACACACGATTCTGAATTATTGATGAATAATATGAAAACACGCAAGACACGTAGTAAAGCAGTAGGACACATTTTGTGGTGTGGGACGAGCAGCGCACTCCGTAGGTGGGCGCAGATACTATGTATCATTCTCCCAAAATATTAAGAATAACGATTTCCGAATAGCATTGGCGGAGACTACACACGATTCTGAATTGTTGCTAAATAATATGAAAACACGCAAGACATGTAGTAAAGCACTAGGACACATTTTGTGGTGTGGAACGAGCACGCACTCTGTAGGTGGGCGCAGATACTATGTATCATTCTCCCAAAATATTAAGAATAACAATTTCGGAATAGCATTGGCGGAGACTACACACGATTCTCAATTGTTGCTAAATAATATGAAAACACGCAAGACATGTAGTAAAGCAGTAGGACACATTTTGTGGTGTGGAACGGGCAGCGCACTCTGTAGCTGTGCGCAGGTACTATTTATCATTCTCCCAAAATATTAAGAATAACGATTTGGGAGTAGCATTGGCGGAGACTACACACGATTCTGAATTGTTGCTAAATAATATGAAAATACGCAAGACATGTAGTAAAGCAGTAGGACACATTTTGTGGAGTGGGACGAGCAGCGCACTCTGTAACTGTGCGCAGATACTATGTTTCATTCTCCCAAAATATTAAGAATAACGATTTGGGAGTAGCATTGGCGGAGACTACACACGATTCTGAGTTGTTGCTAAATAATATGAAAACACGCAAGACATTAAGTAAAGCAGTAGGACACATTTTGTGGTGTGGAACGAGCAGCGCACTCTGTAGGTGGGCGCAGATACCATGTTTCATTCTCCCAAAATGTTAAGAATAACGATTTCGGAATAGCATTGGTGGAGACTACACACGATTCTGAATTGTTGCTAAATAACATGAAAACACGCAAGACATGTAGTAAAGCAGTAGGACACATTTTGTGGTGTGGAACGAGCAGCGCACTCCGTAGCTGTGCGCAGATACTATGTATCATTCTCCCAAAATATTAAGAATAACGATTTCGGAATAGCATTGGTGGACACTACACACGATTCTGAATTGTTGCTAAATAATATGAGAACACGCAAGACATGTAGTAAAGCAGTAGGACACATTTTGTGGTGTGGGACGAGCAGCGTACTCTGTAGGTAGGCGCAGATACTATATATGATTCTCCCAAAATATTAAGAATAACGATTTCGGAATAGCATTGGTGGAGACTACACACGATTCTGAATTGTTGCTAAATAATATGAAAACACGCAAGACATGTAGTAAAGCAGTAGGTCACATTTTGTGGTGTGGGACGAGCAGCGCACTCTGTATCTCTACGCAGATAGTATGTTTCGTTCTGCCAAAATATTAAGAATAACGATTTCGGAAAGCATTGGCGGAGACTACACACGATTCTGAATTGTTGCAAAAAAATATGAAAACACGCAAGACATGTAGTAAAGCAGTAGGACACATTTTGTGGTGTGGGACGAGCAGCGCTCTCTGTAGGTGGGCGCAGATACTACGTTTCATTCTCCCAAAATATTAAGAATAACGATTTCGGAATAGCATTGGTGGAGACTACACACGATTCAAAATTGGTGATAAATAATATGAAAACACGCAAGACATGTAGTAAAGCAGTAGGACACATTTTGTGGTGTGGGACGAGCAGCGCACTCCGTAGGTGGGCGCAGATACTATGTATCATTCTCCCAAAATATTAAGAATAACGATTTCGGAATAGCATTGGTGGAGACTACACACGATTCTGAATTGTTGCTAAATAATATGAAAACACGCAAGACATGTAGTAAAGCAGTAGGACACATTTTGTTGTGGGACGAGCAGCGCACTCCGTAGGTGGGCGCAGATACTATGTATCATTCTCCCAAAATATTAAGAATAACGATTTCGGAATAGCATTGGTGGAGACTACACACGATTCTGAATTGGTGATAAATAATATGAAAACACGCAAGACACGTAGTAAAGCAGTAGGACACATTTTGTGGTGTGGGACGAGCAGCGCACTCCGTAGGTGGGCGCAGATACTATGTATCATTCTCCCAAAATATTAAGAATAACGATTTCGGAATAGCATTGGTGGAGACTACACACGATTCTGAATTGTTGCCAAATAATATGAAAACACGCAAGACATGTAGTAAAGCAGTAGGACACATCTTGTGGTGTGGGACGAGCAGCGCACTCTGTAGGTGGGCGCAGATACTATGTATCATTCTCCCAAAATATTAAGAATAACGATTTCGGAATAGCATTGGTGGAGACTACACACGATTCAGAATTGGTGATAAATAATATGAAAACACGCAAGACATGTAGTAAAGCAGTAGGACACATTTTGTGGTGTGGGACGAGCAGCGCACTCCGTAGGTGGGCGCAGATACTATGTATCATTCTCCCAAAATATTAAGAATAACGATTTCGGAATAGCATTGGTGGAGACTACACACGGTTCTGAATTGTTGCTAAGTAATATGAAAACACGCAAGACATGTAGTAAAGTAGTAGGACACATTTTGTTGTGGGACGAGCAGCGCACTCCGTAGGTGGGCGCAGATACTATGTATCATTCTCCCAAAATATTAAGAATAACGATTTCGGAATAGCATTGGCGGAGACTACACACGATTCTGAATTGGTGATAAATAATATGAAAACACGCAAGACATGTAGTAAAGCAGTAGGACACATTTTGTGGTGTGGGACGAGCAGCGCACTCTGTAGCTGTGCGCAGATACTATGTTTCATTCTCCCAAAATGTTAAGAATAACGATTTCGGAATAGCATTGGCGGAGACTACACACGATTCTGAATTGTTGCTAAATAATATGAAATCACACAAGACATGTAGTAAAGCAGTAGGACACATTTTGTGATAAGGAACGAGCAGCGCGCTCTGTAGCTGTGCGCAGATACTATGTTTCATTCTCCCAAAATATTAAGAATAACGATTTCGGAATAGCATTGGCGGAGACTACACACGATTCTGAATTGTTGCTAAATAATATGAAAACACGCAAGACATGTAGTAAAGCAATAGGACACATTTTGTGGTGTGGGACGAGCAGCGCACTCTGTAGGTGGGCGCAGGTACTAAGTATCATTCTCCCAAAATATTAAGAATAACGATTTCGGAATAGCATTGGCGAGACTACACACGATTCTGAATTGTTGCTAAATAATATGAAAACACGCAAGACATGTAGTAAAGCAGTAGGACACATTTTGTGGTGTGGGACGAGCAGCGCACTCTGTAGGTGGGCGCAGATACTATGTATCATTCTCCCATATTATTAAGAATAACGATTTCGGAATAGCATTGGTGGAGACTACACACGATTCTGAATTGTTGCTAAATAATATGAAAACACCCAAGACATGTAGTAAAGCAGTAGGACACATTTTGTGGTGTGGAACGAGCAGCGCAATCTGTAGCTGTGCGTAGATACAATGTTTCATTCTCCCAAAATATTAAGAATAACGATTTCGGAATAGCATTGGCGGAGACTACACACGATTCTGAATTGTTGCTAAATAATATGAAAACACGCAAGACATGTAGTAAAGCAGTAGGACACATTTTGTGGTGTGGGACGAGCAGCGTACTCTGTAGGTAGGCGCAGATACTATGTATCATTCTCCGAAAATATTAAGAATAACGATTTCGGAATAGCATTGGCGGAGACTACACACGATTCTGAATTGTTGCTAAATAATATGAAAACACGCAAGACATGTAGTAAAGCAGTAGGACACATTTTGTGGTGTGGGACGAGCAGCGCACTCTGTAGCTGTGCGCAGATACCGTGTTTCATTCTCCCAAAATATTAAGAATAACGATTTCGGAATAGCATAGGTGGAGACTACACACGATTCTGAATTGGTGATAAATAATATGAAAACACGCAAGACATGTAGTAAAGCAGTAGGACACATTTTGTGGTGTGGGACGAGCAGCGCACTCCGTAGGTGGGCGCAGATACTATGTTTTATTCTCCCAAAATATTAAGAATAACGATTTCGGAATAGCATTGGTGGAGACTACACACGATTCAGAATTGGTGATAAATAATATGAAAACACGCAAGACATGTAGTAAAGCAGTAGGACACATTTTGTGGTGTGGGACGAGCAGCGCACTCCGTAGGTGGGCGCAGATACTGTGTATCATTCTCCCAAAATATTAAGAATAACGATTTCGGAATAGCATTGGTGGAGACTACACACGATTCTGAATTGTTGCTAAATAATATGAAAACACGCAAGACATGTAGTAAAGCAGTAGGACACATTTTGTTGTGGGACGAGCAGCGCACTCCGTAGGTGGGCGCAGATACTATGTATCATTCTCCCAAAATATTAAGAATAACGATTTCGGAATAGCATTGGTGGAGACTACACACGATTCTGAATTGGTGGTAAATAATATGAAAACACGCAAGACACGTAGTAAAGCAGTAGGACACATTTTGTGGTGTGGGACGAGCAGCGCACTCCGTAGGTGGGCGCAGATACTATGTATCATTCTCCCAAAATATTAAGAATAACGATTTCGGAATAGCATTGGTGGAGACTACACACGATTCTGAATTGTTGCTAAATAATATGAAAACACGCAAGACATGTAGTAAAGCAGTAGGACACATCTTGTGGTGTGGGACGAGCAGCTCACTCTGTAGGTGGGCGCAGATACTATGTATCATTCTCCCAAAATATTAAGAATAAGGATTTCGGAATAGCATTGGTGGAGACTACACACGATTCAGAATTGGTGATAAATAATATGAAAACACGCAAGACATGTAGTAAAGCAGTAGGACACATTTTGTGGTGTGGGACGAGCAGCGCACTCCGTAGGTGGGCGCAGATACTATGTATCATTCTCCCAAAATATTAAGAATAACGATTTCGGAATAGCATTGGTGGAGACTACACACGATTCTGAATTGTTGCTAAGTAATATGAAAACACGCAAGACATGTAGTAAAGTAGTAGGACACATTTTGTTGTGGGACGAGCAGCGCACTCCGTAGGTGGGCGCAGATACTATGTATCATTCTCCCAAAATATTAAGAATAACGATTTCGGAATAGCTTTGGTGGAGACTACACACGATTCTGAATTGTTGCTAAATAATATGAAAACACGCAAGACATGTGGTAAAGCAGTAGGACACATCTTGTGGTGTGGGACGAGCAGCGCACTCTGTAGGTGGGCGCAGATACTATGTATCATTCTCCCAAAATATTAAGAATAAGGATTTCGGAATAGCATTGGTGGAGACTACACACGATTCAGAATTGGTGATAAATAATATGAAAACACGCAAGACATGTAGTAAAGCAGTAGGACACATTTTGTTGTGGGACGAGCAGCGCACTCCGTAGGTGGGCGCAGATACTATGTATCATTCTCCCAAAATATTAAGAATAACGATTTCGGAATAGCATTGGTGGAGACTACACACGATTCTGAATTGTTGCTAAATAATATGAAAACACGCAAGACATGTAGTAAAGCAGTAGGACACATCTTGTGGTGTGGGACGAGCAGCGCACTCTGTAGGTGGGCGCAGATACTATGTATCATTCTCCCAAAATATTAAGAATAAGGATTTCGGAATAGCATTGGTGGAGACTACACACGATTCAGAATTGGTGATAAATATAATGAAAACACGCAAGACATGTAGTAAAGCAGTAGGACACATTTTGTGGTGTGGGACGAGCAGCGCACTCCGTAGGTGGGCGCAGATACTATGTATCATTCTCCCAAAATATTAAGAATAACGATTTCGGAATAGCATTGGCGGAGACTACACACGATTCTGAATTGGTGATAAATAATATGAAAACACGCAAGACATGTAGTAAAGCAGTAGGACACATTTTGTGGTGTGGGACGAGCAGCGCACTCTGTAGCTGTGCGCAGATACTATGTTTCATTCTCCCAAAATGTTAAGAATAACGATTTCGGAATAGCATTGGCGGATACTACACACGATTCTGAATTGTTGCTCAATAATATGAAATCACACAAGACATGTAGTAAAGCAGTAGGACACATTTTGTGATAAGGAACGAGCAGCGCGCTCTGTAGCTGTGCGCAGATACTATGTTTCATTCTCCCAAAATATTAAGAATAACGATTTCGGAATAGCATTGGCGGAGACTACACACGATTCTGAATTGTTGCTAAATAATATGAAAACACGCAAGACATGTAGTAAAGCAATAGGACACATTTTGTGGTGTGGGACGAGCAGCGCACTCTGTAGGTGGGCGCAGATACTATGTATCATTCTCCCAAAATATTAAGAATAACGATTTGCGAATAGCATTGGCGGAGACTGCACACGATTCTGAATTGTTGCTAAATAATATGAAAACACGCAAGACATGTAGTAAAGCAGTAGGACACATTTTGTGGTGTGGGACGAGCAGCGCACTCTGTAGGTGGGCGCAGATACTATGTATCATTCTCCCAAATTATTAAGAATAACGATTTCGGAATAGCATTGGTGGAGACTACACACGATTCTGAATTGTTGCTAAATAATATGAAAACACCCAAGACATGTAGTAAAGCAGTAGGACACATTTTGTGGTGTGGAACGAGCAGCGCAATCTGTAGCTGTGCGTAGATACTATGTTTCATTCTCCCAAAATATTAAGAACAACGATTTCGGAATAGCATTGGCGGAGACTACACACGATTCTGAATTGTTGCTAAATAATATGAAAACACGCAAGACATGTAGTAAAGCAGTAGGACACATTTTGTGGTGTGGGACGAGCAGCGTACTCTGTAGGTAGGCGCAGATACTATGTATCATTCTCCCAAAATATTAAGAATAACGATTTCGGAATAGTATTGGCGGAGACTACACACGATTCTGAATTGTTGCTAAATAATATGAAAACACGCAAGACATGTAGTAAAGCAGTAGGACACATTTTGTGGTGTGGGACGAGCAGCGCACTCTGTAGGTGGGCGCAGATACTATGTATCATTCTCCCAAAATATTAAGAATAACAATTTCGGAATAGCATTGGTGGAGACTACACACGATTCTGAATTGTTGCTAAATAATATGAAAACACGCAAGACATGTAGTAAAGCAGTAGGACACATTTTGTTGTGGGACGAGCAGCGCACTCCGTAGGTGGGCGCAGATACTATGTATCATTCTCCCAAAATATTAAGGATAACGATTTATGAATAGCATTGGTGGAGACTACACACGATTCTGAATTGGTGATAAATAATATGAAAACACGCAAGACATGTAGTAAAGCAGTAGGACACATTTTGTGGTGTGGGACGAGCAGCGCACTCTGTAGCTGTGCGCAGATACTATGTATCATTCTCCCAAAATATTAAGAATAAAGATTTGGGAGTAGCATTGGTGGAGACTACATACGATTCTGAATTGTTGCTAAATAATATGAAAACACGCAAGACATGTAGTAAAGCAGTAGGACACATTTTGTGGTGTGGGACGAGCAGCGCACTCTGTAGCTGTGCGCAGATACTATGTATCATTCTCCCAAAATATTAAGAATAACGATTTCGGAATAGCATTGGTGGAGACTACACACGATTCTGAATTGTTGCTAAATAATGTGAAAACACGCAAGACATGTAGTAAAGCAGTGGGACACATTTTGTGGTGTGGGACGAGCAGCGCACTCCGTAGCTGTGCGCAGATACTATGTATCATTCTCCCAAAATATTAAGAATAACGATTTCGGAATAGCATCTGTGGAGACTACACACGATTCTGAATTGTTGCTAAATAATATGAAAACACGCAGGACATGTAGTAAAGCAGTAGGACACATTTTGTGGTGTGGGACGAGCAGCGCACTCTGTAGCTGTGCGCAGATACTATGTATCCATCTCCCAAAATATTAAGAATAACGATTTCGGAATAGCATTGGTGGAGACTACACACGATTCTGAATTGTTGCTAAATAATATGAAAACACGCAAGACATGTAGTAAAGCAGTAGGACACATTTTGTGGTGTGGGACGAGCAGCGCACTCTGTAGCTGTGCGCAGATACTATGTGTCATTCTACCCAAAATATTAAGAATAAAGATTTGGGTGTAGCATTGGTGGAGACTACACACGATTCTGAATTGTTGCTAAATAATATGAAAACACGCAAGACATGTAGTAAAGCAGTAGGACACATTTTGTGGTGTGGGACGAGCAGCGCACTCTGTAGCTGTGCGCAGATACTATGTATCATTCTCCCAAAATATTAAGAATAACGATTTCGGAATAGCATTGGTGGAGACTACACACGATTCTGAATTGTTGCTAAATAATGTGAAAACATGCAAGACATGTAGTAAAGCAGTGGGACACATTTTGTGGTGTGGGACGAGCAGCGCACTCCGTAGCTGTGCGCAGATACTATGTATCATTCTCCCAAAATATTAAGAATAACGATTTCGGAATAGCATCTGTGGAGACTACACACGATTCTGAATTGTTGCTAAGTAATATGAAAACACGCAGGACATGTAGTAAAGCAGTAGGACACATTTTGTGGTGTGGGACGAGCAGCGCACTCTGTAGCTGTGCGCAGATACTATGTATCCATCTCCCAAAATATTAAGAATAACGATTTCGGAATAGCATTGGTGGAGACTACACACGATTCTGATTTGTTGCTAAATAATATGGAAACACGCAAGACATGTAGTAAAGCAGTAGGACACATTTTGTGGTGTGGCACGAGCAGCGCACTCTGTAGGTGGGCGCAGATACTATGTATCATTCTCCCAAAATATTATGAATAACGATTTCGGAATAGCATTGGTGGAGACTACACACGATTCTGAATTGTTGCTAAATAATGTGAAAACACGCAAGACATGTAGTAAAGCAGTAGGACACATTTTGTGGTGTGGGACGAGCAGCGCACTCTGTAGCTGTGCGCAGATACTATGTTTCAGTCTCCCAAAATATTAAGAATAACGATTTGGGAATAGCATTGGTGGAGACTACACACGATTCTGAATTGTTGCTAAATAATATGAAAACACGCAAGACATGTAGTAAAGCAGTAGGACACATTTTGTTGTGTGGGACGAGCAGCGCACTCCGTAGGTGGGCGCAGATACTATGTATCATTCTCCCAAAATATTAAGAATAACGATTTCGGAATAGCATTGGTGGAGACTACACACGATTCTGAATTGGTGATAAATAATATGAAAACTCGCAAGACATGTAGTAAAGTAGTAGGACACATTTTGTTGTGGGACGAGCAGCGCACTCCGTAGGTGGGCGCAGATACTATGTATCATTCTTCCAAAATATTAAGAATAACGATTTCGGAATAGCATTGGCGGAGACTACACACGATTCTGAATTGGTGATAAATAATATGAAAACACGCAAGACATGTAGTAAAGCAGTAGGACACATTTTGTGGTGTGGGACGAGCAGCGCACTCTGTAGCTGTGCGCAGATACTATGTTTCATTCTCCCAAAATGTTAAGAATAACGATTTCGGAATAGCATTGGCGGAGACTACACACGATTCTGAATTGTTGCTAAATAATATGAAATCACACAAGACATGTAGTAAAGCAGTAGGACACATTTTGTGATAAGGAACGAGCAGCGCGCTCTGTAGCTGTGCGCAGATACTATGTTTCATTCTCCCAAAATATTAAGAATAACGATTTCGGAATAGCATTGGCGGAGACTACACACGATTCTGAATTGTTGCTAAATAATATGAAAACACGCAAGTCATGTAGTAAAGCAATAGGACACATTTTGTGGTGTGGGACGAGCAGCGCACTCTGTAGGTGGGCGCAGATACTATGTATCATTCTCCCAAAATATTAAGAATAACGATTTCGGAATAGCATTAGCGGAGACTACACACGATTCTGAATTGTTGCTAAATAATATGAAAACACGCAAGACATGTAGTATAGCAGTAGGACACATTTTGTGGTGTGGGACGAGCAGCGCACTCTGTAGGCGGGCGCAGATACTATGTATCATTCTCCCAAATTATTAAGAATAACGATTTCGGAATAGCATTGGTGGAGACTACACACGATTCTGAATTGTTGCTAAATAATATGAAAACACCCAAGACATGTAGTAAAGCAGTAGGACACATTTTGTGGTGTGGAACGAGCAGCGCAATCTGTAGCTGTGCGTAGATACTATGTTTCATTCTCCCAAAATATTAAGAATAACGATTTCGGAATAGCATTGGCGGAGACTACACACGATTCTGAATTGTTGCTAAATAATATGAAAACACGCAAGACATGTAGTAAAGCAGTAGGACACATTTTGTGGTGTGGGACGAGCAGCGTACTCTGTAGGTAGGCGCAGATACTATGTATCATTCTCCCAAAATATTAAGAATAACGATTTCGGAATAGCATTGGCGGAGACTACACACGATTCTGAATTGTTGCAAAAAAATATGAAAACACGCAAGACATGTAGTAAAGCAGTAGGACACATTTTGTGGTGTGGGACGAGCAGCGCTCTCTGTAGGTGGGCGCAGATACTATGTATCATTCTCCCAAAATATTAAGAATAACGATTTCGGAATAGCATTGGCGGAGACTACACACGATTCTGAATTGTTGCTAAATATTATGAAAACACGCAAGACATGTAGTAAAGCAGTAGGACACATTTTGTGGTGTGGGACGAGCAGCGCACTCCGTAGGTGGGCGCAGATACTATGTTTTATTCTCCCAAAATATTAAGAATAACGATTTCGGAATAGCATTGGTGGAGACTACACACGATTCAGAATTGGTGATAAATAATATGAAAACACGCAAGACATGTAGTAAAGCAGTAGGACACATTTTGTGGTGTGGGACGAGCAGCGCACTCCGTAGGTGGGCGCAGATACTATGTATCATTCTCCCAAAATATTAAGAATAACGATTTCGGAATAGCATTGGTGGAGACTACACACGATTCTGAATCGTTGCTAAATAATATGAAAACACGCAAGACATGTAGTAAAGCAGTAGGACACATTTTGTTGTGGGACGAGCAGCGCACTCCGTAGGTGGGCGCAGATACTATGTATCATTCTCCCAAAATATTAAGAATAACGATTTCGGAATAGCATTGGTGGAGACTACACACGATTCTGAATTGGTGATAAATAATATGAAAACACGCAAGACATGTAGTAAAGTAGTAGGACACATTTTGTGGTGTGGGACGAGCAGCGCACTCCGTAGGTGGGCGCAGATACTATGTATCATTCTCCCAAAATATTAAGAATAACGATTTCGGAATAGCATTGGTGGAGACTACACACGATTCTGAATCGTTGCTAAATAATATGAAAACACGCAAGACATGTAGTAAAGCAGTAGGACACATTTTGTTGTGGGACGAGCAGCGCACTCCGTAGGTGGGCGCAGATACTATGTATCATTCTCCCAAAATATTAAGAATAACGATTTCGGAATAGCATTGGTGGAGACTACACACGATTCTGAATTGGTGATAAATAATATGAAAACACGCAAGACATGTAGTAAAGCAGTAGGACACATTTTGTGGTGTGGGACGAGCAGCGCACTCCGTAGGTGGGCGCAGATACTATGTATCATTCTACCAAAATATTAAGAATAACGATTTCGGAATAGCATTGGTGGAGACTACACACGATTCTGAATCGTTGCTAAATAATATGAAAACACGCAAGACATGTAGTAAAGCAGTAGGACACATTTTGTTGTGGGACGAGCAGCGCACTCCGTAGGTGGGCGCAGATACTATGTATCATTCTCCCAAAATATTAAGAATAACGATTTCGGAATAGCATTGGTGGAGACTACACACGATTCTGAATCGTTGCTAAATAATATGAAAACACGCAAGACATGTAGTAAAGCAGTAGGACACATTTTGTTGTGGGACGAGCAGCGCACTCCGTAGGTGGGCGCAGATACTATGTATCATTCTCCCAAAATATTAAGAATAACGATTTCGGAATAGCATTGGTGGAGACTACACACGATTCTGAATCGTTGCTAAATAATATGAAAACACGCAAGACATGTAGTAAAGCAGTAGGACACATTTTGTTGTGGGACGAGCAGCGCACTCCGTAGGTGGGCGCAGATACTATGTATCATTCTCCCAAAATATTAAGAATAACGATTTCGGAATAGCATTGGTGGAGACTACACACGATTCAGAATTGGTGATAAATAATATGAAAACACGCAAGACATGTAGTAAAGTAGTAGGACACATTTTGTTGTGGGACGAGCAGCGCACTCCGTAGGTGGGCGCAGATACTATGTATCATTCTCCCAAAATATTAAGAATAACGATTTCGGAATAGCATTGGCGGAGACTACACACGATTCTGAATCGTTGCTAAATAATATGAAAACACGCAAGACATGTAGTAAAGCAGTAGGACACATTTTGTTGTGGGACGAGCAGCGCACTCCGTAGGTGGGCGCAGATACTATGTATCATTCTCCCAAAATATTAAGAATAACGATTTCGGAATAGCATTGGTGGAGACTACACACGATTCAGAATTGGTGATAAATAATATGAAAACACGCAAGACATGTAGTAAAGCAGTAGGACACATTTTGTTGTGGGACGAGCAGCGCACTCCGTAGGTGGGCGCAGATACTATGTATCATTCTCCCAAAATATTAAGAATAACGATTTCGGAATAGCATTGGTGGAGACTACACACGATTCAGAATTGGTGATAAATAATATGAAAACACGCAAGACATGTAGTAAAGTAGTAGGACACATTTTGTTGTGGGACGAGCAGCGCACTCCGTAGGTGGGCGCAGATACTATGTATCATTCTCCCAAAATATTAAGAATAACGATTTCGGAATAGCATTGGTGGAGACTACACACGATTCAGAATTGGTGATAAATAATATGAAAACACGCAAGACATGTAGTAAAGTAGTAGGACACATTTTGTTGTGGGACGAGCAGCGCACTCCGTAGGTGGGCGCAGATACTATGTATCATTCTCCCAAAATATTAAGAATAACGATTTCGGAATAGCATTGGTGGAGACTACACACGATTCTGAATCGTTGCTAAATAATATGAAAACACGCAAGACATGTAGTAAAGCAGTAGGACACATTTTGTTGTGGGACGAGCAGCGCACTCCGTAGGTGGGCGCAGATACTATGTATCATTCTCCCAAAATATTAAGAATAACGATTTCGGAATAGCATTGGTGGAGACTACACACGATTCTGAATTGGTGATAAATAATATGAAAACACGCAAGACATGTAGTAAAGCAGTAGGACACATTTTGTGGTGTGGGACGAGCAGCGCACTCCGTAGGTGGGCGCAGATACTATGTATCATTCTCCCAAAATATTAAGAATAACGATTTCGGAATAGCATTGGTGGAGACTACACACGATTCTGAATCGTTGCTAAATAATATGAAAACACGCAAGACATGTAGTAAAGCAGTAGGACACATTTTGTTGTGGGACGAGCAGCGCACTCCGTAGGTGGGCGCAGATACTATGTATCATTCTCCCAAAATATTAAGAATAACGATTTCAGAATAGCATTGGTGGAGACTACACACGATTCTGAATTGGTGATAAATAATATGAAAACACGCAAGACATGTAGTAAAGCAGTAGGACACATTTTGTGGTGTGGGACGAGCAGCGCACTCCGTAGGTGGGCGCAGATACTATGTATCATTCTCCCAAAATATTAAGAATAACGATTTCGGAATAGCATTGGTGGAGACTACACACGATTCTGAATCGTTGCTAAATAATATGAAAACACGCAAGACATGTAGTAAAGCAGTAGGACACATTTTGTTGTGGGACGAGCAGCGCACTCCGTAGGTGGGCGCAGATACTATGTATCATTCTCCCAAAATATTAAGAATAACGATTTCGGAATAGCATTGGTGGAGACTACACACGATTCTGAATCGTTGCCAAATAATATGAAAACACGTAAGACATGTAGTAAAGCAGTAGGACACATTTTGTTGTGGGACGAGCAGCGCACTCCGTAGGTGGGCGCAGATACTATGTATCATTCTCCCAAAATATTAAGAATAACGATTTCGGAATAGCATTGGTGGAGACTACACACGATTCAGAATTGGTGATAAATAATATGAAAACACG
Organism: Schistocerca serialis cubense; assembly: GCF_023864345.2. NCBI lineage: Eukaryota > Metazoa > Arthropoda > Insecta > Orthoptera > Acrididae > Schistocerca > Schistocerca serialis. Next base: position 665,499 of record NW_026047481.1, on the reverse strand, counting down.
CAAGACATGTAGTAAAGTAGTAGGACACATTTTGTTGTGGGACGAGCAGCGCACTCCGTAGGTGGGCGCAGATACTATGTATCATTCTCCCAAAATATTAAGAATAACGATTTCGGAATAGCATTGGCGGAGACTACACACGATTCTGAATTGGTGATAAATAATATGAAAACACGCAAGACATGTAGTAAAGCAGTAGGACACATTTTGTGGTGTGGGACGAGCAGCGCACTCTGTAGCTGTGCGCAGATACTATGTTTCATTCTCCCAAAATGTTAAGAATAACGATTTCGGAATAGCATTGGCGGAGACTACACACGATTCTGAATTGTTGCTAAATAATATGAAATCACACAAGACATGTAGTAAAGCAGTAGGACACATTTTGTGATAAGGAACGAGCAGCGCGCTCTGTAGCTGTGCGCAGATACTATGTTTCATTCTCCCAAAATATTAAGAATAACGATTTCGGAATAGCATTGGCGGAGACTACACACGATTCTGAATTGTTGCTAAATAATATGAAAACACGCAAGACATGTAGTAAAGCAATAGGACACATTTTGTGGTGTGGGACGAGCAGCGCACTATGTAGGTGGGCGCAGATACTATGTATCATTCTCCCAAAATATTAAGAATAACGATTTCGGAATAGCATTGGCGGAGACTACACACGATTCTGAATTGTTGCTAAATAATATGAAAACACGCAAGACATGTAGTAAAGCAGTAGGACACATTTTGTGGTGTGGGACGAGCAGCGCACTCTGTAGGTGGGCGCAGATACTATGTATCATTCTCCCAAATTATTAAGAATAACGATTTCGGAATAGCATTGGTGGAGACTACACACGATTCTGAATTGTTGCTAAATAATATGAAAACACGCAAGACATGTAGTAAAGCAGTAGGACACATTTTGTGGTGTGGGACGAGCAGCGCACTCTGTAGGTAGGCGCAGATACTATGTATCATTCTCCCAAATTATTAAGAATAACGATTTCGGAATAGCATTGGTGGAGACTACACACGATTCTGAATTGTTGCTAAATAATATGAAAACACCCAAGACATGTAGTAAAGCAGTAGGACACATTTTGTGGTGTGGAACGAGCAGCGCAATCTGTAGCTGTGCGTAGATACTACGTTTCATTCTCCCAAAATATTAAGAACAACGATTTCGGAATAGCATTGGCGGAGACTACACACGATTCTGAATTGTTGCTAAATAATATGAAAACACGCAAGACATGTAGTAAAGCAGTAGGACACGTTTTGTGGTGTGGGACGAGCAGCGTACTCTGTAGGTAGGCGCAGATACTATGTATCATTCTCCCAAAATATTAAGAATAACGATTTCGGAATAGCATTGGCGGAGACTACACACGATTCTGAATTGTTGCTAAATAATATGAAAACACGCAAGACATGTAGTAAAGCAGTAGGACACATTTTGTGGTGTGGGACGAGCAGCGCACTCTGTAGGTGGGCGCAGATACTATGTATCATTCTCCCAAAATATTAAGAATAACGATTTCGGAATAGCATTGGTGGAGACTACACACGATTCAGAATTGGTGATAAATAATATGAAAACACGCAAGACATGTAGTAAAGCAGTAGGACACATTTTGTTGTGGGACGAGCAGCGCACTCCGTAGGTGGGCGCAGATACTATGTATCATTCTCCCAAAATATTAAGAATAACGATTTCGGAATAGCATTGGTGGAGACTACACACGATTCTGAATTGGTGATAAATAATATGAAAACACGCAAGACACGTAGTAAAGCAGTAGGACACATTTTGTGGTGTGGGACGAGCAGCGCACTCTGTAGGTGGGCGCAGATACTATGTATCATTCTCCCAAAATATTAAGAATAACGATTTCGGAATAGTATTGGTGGAGACTACACACGATTCAGAATTGGTGATAAATAATATGAAAACACGCAAGACATGTAGTAAAGCAGTAGGACACATTTTGTGGTGTGGGACGAGCAGCGCACTCCGTAGGTGGGCGCAGATACTATGTATCATTCTCCCAAAATATTAAGAATAACGATTTCGGAATGGCATTGGTGGAGACTACACACGATTCTGAATTGGTGATAAATAATATGAAAACACGCAAGACACGTAGTAAAGCAGTAGGACACATTTTGTGGTGTGGGACGAGCAGCGCACTCCGTAGGTGGGCGCAGATACTATGTATCATTCTCCCAAAATATTAAGAATAACGATTTCGGAATAGCATTGGTGGAGACTACACACGATTCTGAATTGTTGCTAAATAATATGAAGACACGCAAGACATGTAGTAAAGCAGTAGGACACATCTTGTGGTGTGGGACGAGCAGCGCACTCTGTAGGTGGGCGCAGATACTATGTATCATTCTCCCAAAATATTAAGAATAAGGATTTCGGAATAGCATTGGTGGAGACTACACACGATTCAGAATTGGTGATAAATAATATGAAAACACGCAAGACATGTAGTAAAGCAGTAGGACACATTTTGTGGTGTGGGACGAGCAGCGCACTCCGTAGGTGGGCGCAGATACTATGTATCATTCTCCCAAAATATTAAGAATAACGATTTCGGAATAGCATTGGTGGAGACTACACACGATTGTGAATTGTTGCTAAGTAATATGAAAACACGCAAGACATGTAGTAAAGTAGTAGGACACATTTTGTTGTGGGACGAGCAGCGCACTCCGTAGGTGGGCGCAGATACTATGTATCATTCTCCCAAAATATTAAGAATAACGATTTCGGAATAGCATTGGCGGAGACTACACACGATTCTGAATTGTTGCTAAATAATATGAAAACACGCAAGACATGTAGTAAAGCAGTAGGACACATTTTGTGGTGTGGGACGAGCAGCGCACTCTGTAGGTGGGCGCAGATACTATGTTTCATTCTCCCAAAATATTAAGATTAACGATTTCGGAATAGCATTGGCGGAGACTACACACGATTCTGAATTGTTGCTAAATAATATGAAAACACGCAAGACATGTAGTAAAGCAATAGGACACATTTTGTGGTGTGGGACGAGCAGCGCACTCTGTAGGTGGGCGCAGATACTATGTATCATTCTCCCAAAATATTAAGAATAACGATTTCGGAATACCATTGGCGGAGACTACACACGATTCTGAATTGTTGCTAAATAATATGAAAACACGCAAGACATGTAGTAAAGCAGTAGTACACATTTTGTGGTGTGGGACGAGCAGCGCACTCTGTAGGTGGGCGCAGATACTATGTATCATTCTCCCAAATTATTAAGAATAACGATTTCGGAATAGCATTGGTGGAGACTACACACGATTCTGAATTGTTGCTAAATAATATGAAAACACGCAAGACATGTAGTAAAGCAGTAGGACACATTTTGTGGTGTGGGACGAGCAGCGCACTCTGTAGGTAGGCGCAGATACTATGTATCATTCTCCCAAATTATTAAGAATAACGATTTCGGAATAGCATTGGTGGAGACTACACACGATTCTGAATTGTTGCTAAATAATATGAAAACACCCAAGACATGTAGTAAAGCAGTAGGACACATTTTGTGGTGTGGAACGAGCAGCGCAATCTGTAGCTGTGCGTAGATACTATGTTTCATTCTCCCAAAATATTAAGAATAACGATTTCGGAATAGCATTGGCGGAGACTACACACGATTCTGAATTGGTGATAAATAATATGAAAACACGCAAGACATGTAGTAAAGCAGTAGGACACATTTTGTGGTGTGGGACGAGCAGCGCACTCTGTAGCTGTGCGCAGATACTATGTTTCATTCTCCCAAAATGTTAAGAATAACGATTTCGGAATAGCATTGGCGGAGACTACACACGATTCTGAATTGTTGCTAAATAATATGAAATCACACAAGACATGTAGTAAAGCAGTAGGACACATTTTGTGATAAGGAACGAGCAGCGCGCTCTGTAGCTGTGCGCAGATACTATGTTTCATTCTCCCAACATATTAAGAATAACGATTTCGGAATAGCATTGGCGCAGACTACACACGATTCTGAATTGTTGCTAAATAATATGAAAACACGCAAGACATGTAGTAAAGCAATAGGACACATTTTGTGGTGTGGGACGAGCAGCGCACTCTGTAGGTGGGCGCAGATACTATGTATCATTCTCCCAAAATATTAAGAATAACGATTTCGGAATAGCATTGGCGGAGACTACACACGATTCTGAATTGTTGCTAAATAATATGAAAACACGCAAGACATGTAGTAAAGCAGTAGGACACATTTTGTGGTGTGGGACGAGCAGCGCACTCTGTAGGTGGGCGCAGATACTATGTATCATTCTCCCAAATTATTAAGAATAACGATTTCGGAATAGCATTGGTGGAGACTACACACGATTCAGAATTGTTGCTAAATAATATGAAAACACGCAAGACATGTAGTAAAGCAATAGGACACATTTTGTGGTGTGGGACGAGCAGCGCACTCTGCAGGTGGGCGCAGATACTATGTATCATTCTCCCAAATTATTAAGAATAACGATTTCGGAATAGCATTGGTGGAGACTACACACGATTCTGAATTGTTGCTAAATAATATGAAAACACCCAAGACATGTAGTAAAGCAGTAGGACACATTTTGTGGTGTGGAACGAGCAGCGCAATCTGTAGCTGTGCGTAGATACTATGTTTCATTCTCCCAAAATATTAAGAACAACGATTTCGGAATAGCATTGGCGGAGACTACACACGATTCTGAATTGTTGCTAAATAATATGAAAACACGCAAGACATGTAGTAAAGCAGTAGGACACATTTTGTGGTGTGGGACGAGCAGCGTACTCTGTAGGTAGGCGCAGATACTATGTATCATTCTCCCAAAATATTAAGAATAACGATTTCGGAATAGCATTGGCGGAGACTACACACGATTCTGAATTGTTGCTAAATAATATGAAAACACGCAAGACATGTAGTAAAGCAGTAGGACACATTTTGTGGTGTGGGACGAGCAGCGCACTCTGTAGGTGGGCGCAGATACTATGTATCCATCTCCCAAAATATTAAGAATAACGATTTCGGAATAGCATTGGTGGAGACTACACACGATTCTGAATTGTTGCTAAATAATATGAAAACACGCAAGACATGTAGTAAAGCAGTAGGACACATTTTGTGGTGTGCGACGAGCAGCGCACTCTGTAGGTGGGCGCAGATACTATGTATCATTCTCCCAAAATATTAAGAATAACGATTTCGGAATAGCATTGGTGGAGACTACACACGATTCAGAATTGGTGATAAATAATATGAAAACACGCAAGACATGTAGTAAAGCAGTAGGACACATTTTGTGGTGTGGGACGAGCAGCGCACTCCGTAGGTGGGCGCAGATACTGTGTATCATTCTCCCAAAATATTAAGAATAACGATTTCGGAATGGCATTGGTGGAGACTACACACGATTCTGAATTGGTGATAAATAATATGAAAACACGCAAGACACGTAGTAAAGCAGTAGGACACATTTTGTGGTGTGGGACGAGCAGCGCACTCCGTAGGTGGGCGCAGATACTATGTATCATTCTCCCAAAATATTAAGAATAACGATTTCGGAATAGCATTGGTGGAGACTACACACGATTCTGAATTGTTGCTAAATAATATGAAAACACGCAAGACATGTAGTAAAGCAGTAGGACACATTTTGTGGTGTGGGACGAGCAGCGCACTCTGTAGGTGGGCGCAGATACTATGTATCATTCTCCCAAAATATTAAGAATAACGATTTCGGAATAGCATTGGTGGAGACTACACACGATTCAGAATTGGTGATAAATAATATGAAAACACGCAGGACATGTAGTAAAAGCAGTAGGACACATTTTGTGGTGTAGGACGAGCAGCGCACTCCGTAGGTGGGCGCAGATACTATGTATCATTCTCCCAAAATATTAAGAATAACGATTTCGGAATAGCATTGGTGGAGACTACACACGATTCTGAATTGTTGCTAAATAATATGAAAACACGCAAGACATGTAGTAAAGCAGTAGGACACATTTTGTTGTGGGACGAGCAGCGCACTCCGTAGGTGGGCGCAGATACTATGTATCATTCTCCCAAAATATTAAGAATAACGATTTCGGAATAGCATTGGTGGAGACTACACACGATTCAGAATTGGTGATAAATAATATGAAAACACGCAAGACATGTAGTAAAGCAGTAGGACACATTTTGTGGTGTAGGACGAGCAGCGCACTCCGTAGGTGGGCGCAGATACTATGTATCATTCTCCCAAAATATTAAGAATAACGATTTCGGAATAGCATTGGTGGAGACTACACACGATTCTGAATTGTTGCTAAATAATATGAAAACACGCAAGACATGTAGTAAAGCAGTAGGACACATTTTGTTGTGGGACGAGCAGCGCACTCCGTAGGTGGGCGCAGATACTATGTATCATTCTCCCAAAATATTAAGAATAACGATTTCAGAATAGCATTGGTGGAGACTACACACGATTCTGAATTGGTGATAAATAATATGAAAACACGCAAGACATGTAGTAAAGCAGTAGGACACATTTTGTGGTGTGGGACGAGCAGCGCACTCCGTAGGTGGGCGCAGATACAATGTATCATTCTCCCAAAATATTAAGAATAACGATTTCGGAATAGCGTTGGTGGAGACTACCCACGATTCTGAATTGGTGATAAATAATATGAAAACACGCAAGACATGTAGTAAAGCAGTAGGACACATTTTGTGGTGTGGGACGAGCAGCGCACTCCGTAGGTGGGCGCAGATACTATGTTTCATTCTCCCAAAATATTAGGAATAACGATTTCGGAATAGCGTTGGTGGAGACTACACACGATTCTGAATTGGTGATAAATAATATGAAAACACGCAAGACACGTAGTAAAGCAGTAGGACACATTTTGTGGTGTGGGACGAGCAGCGCACTCCGTAGGTGGGCGCAGATACTATGTATCATTCTCCCAAAATATTAAGAATAACGATTTCGGAATAGCATTGGTGGAGACTACACACGATTCTGAATTGGTGATAAATAATATGAAAACACGCAAGACACGTAGTAAAGCAGTAGGACACATTTTGTGGTGTGGGACGAGCAGCGCACTCTATAGCTGTGCGCAGATACTATGTATCATTCTCCCAAAATTTTGATAATAACGATTTCGGAATAGCATTGGTGGAGACTATACACGATTCTGAATTGTTGCTAAATAATATGAAAACACGCAAGACATGTAGTAAAGCAGTAGGACACATTTTGTGGTGTGGGACGAGCAGCGCACTCTGTAGCTGTGCGCAGATACTATGTATCATTCTCCCAAAATATTAATAATAAAGATTTGGGAGTAGCATTGGTGGAGACTACACACGATTCTGAATTGTTGCTAAATAATATGAAAACACGCAAGACATGTAGTAAAGCAGTAGGACACATTTTGTGGTGTGGGACGAGCAGCGCACTCTGTAGCTGTGCGCAGATACTATGTATCATTCTCCCAAAATATTAAGAATAACGATTTCGGAATAGCATTGGTGGAGACTACACACGATTCTGAATTGTTGCTAAATAATGTGAAAACACGCAAGACATGTAGTAAAGCAGTGGGACACATTTTGTGGTGTGGGACGAGCAGCGCACTCCGTAGCTGTGCGCAGATACTATGTATCATTCTCCCAAAATATTAAGAATAACGATTTCGGAATAGCATCTGTGGAGACTACACACGATTCTGAATTGTTGCTAAATAATATGAAAACACGCAGGACATGTAGTAAAGCAGTAGGACACATTTTGTGGTGTGGGACGAGCAGCGCACTCTGTAGCTGTGCGCAGATACTATGTATCCATCTCCCAAAATATTAAGAATAACGATTTCGGAATAGCATTGGTGGAGACTACACACGATTCTGAATTGGTGATAAATAATATGAAAACACGCAAGACATGTAGTAAAGCAGTAGGACACATTTTGTGGTGTGGGACGAGCAGCGCACTCCGTAGGTGGGCGCAGATACTATGTTTCATTCTCCCAAAATATTAAGGATAACGATTTCGGAATAGCGTTGGTGGAGACTACACACGATTCTGAATTGGTGATAAATAATATGAAAACACGCAAGACACGTAGTAAAGCAGTAGGACACATTTTGTGGTGTGGGACGAGCAGCGCACTCTATAGCTGTGCGCAGATACTATGTATCATTCTCCCAAAATTTTGATAATAACGATTTCGGAATAGCATTGGTGGAGACTATACACGATTCTGAATTGTTGCTAAATAATATGAAAACACGCAAGACATGTAGTAAAGCAGTAGGACACATTTTGTGGTGTGGGACGAGCAGCGCACTCTGTAGCTGTGCGCAGATACTATGTATCATTCTCCCAAAATATTAATAATAAAGATTTGGGAGTAGCATTGGTGGAGACTACACACGATTCTGAATTGTTGCTAAATAATATGAAAACACGCAAGACATGTAGTAAAGCAGTAGGACACATTTTGTGGTGTGGGACGAGCAGCGCACTCTGTAGCTGTGCGCAGATACTATGTATCATTCTCCCAAAATATTAAGAATAACGATTTCGGAATAGCATTGGTGGAGACTACACACGATTCTGAATTGTTGCTAAATAATGTGAAAACACGCAAGACATGTAGTAAAGCAGTGGGACACATTTTGTGGTGTGGGACGAGCAGCGCACTCCGTAGCTGTGCGCAGATACTATGTATCATTCTCCCAAAATATTAAGAATAACGATTTCGGAATAGCATCTGTGGAGACTACACACGATTCTGAATTGTTGCTAAATAATATGAAAACACGCAGGACATGTAGTAAAGCAGTAGGACACATTTTGTGGTGTGGGACGAGCAGCGCACTCTGTAGCTGTGCGCAGATACTATGTATCCATCTCCCAAAATATTAAGAATAACGATTTCGGAATAGCATTGGTGGAGACTACACACGATTCTGATTTGTTGCTAAATAATATGGAAACACGCAAGACATGTAGTAAAGCAGTAGGACACATTTTGTGGTGTGGGACGAGCAGCGCACTCTGTAGGTGGGCGCAGATACTATGTATCATTCTCCCAAAGTATTATGAATAACGATTTCGGAATAGCATTGGTGGAGACTACACACGATTCTGAATTGTTGCTAAATAATATGAAAACACGCAAGACATGTAGTAAAGCAGTAGGACACATTTTGTGGTGCGGGACGAGCAGCGCACTCTGTAGCTGTGCGCAGATACTATGTTTCAGTCTCCCAAAATATTAAGAATAACGATTTGGGAATAGCATTGGTGGAGACTACACACGATTCTGAATTGTTGCTAAATAATATGAAAACACGCAAGACATGTAGTAAAGCAGTAGGACACATTTTGTTGTGTGGGACGAGCAGCGCACTCCGTAGGTGGGCGCAGATACTATGTATCATTCTCCCAAAATTTTGATAATAACGATTTCGGAATAGCATTGGTGGAGACTATACACGATTCTGAATTGTTGCTAAATAATATGAAAACACGCAAGACATGTAGTAAAGCAGTAGGACACATTTTGTGGTGTGGGACGAGCAGCGCACTCTGTAGCTGTGCGCAGATACTATGTATCATTCTCCCAAAGTATTAATAATAAAGATTTGGGAGTAGCATTGGTGGAGACTACACACGATTCTGAATTGTTGCTAAATAATATGAAAACACGCAAGACATGTAGTAAAGCAGTAGGACACATTTTGTGGTGTGGGACGAGCAGCGCACTCTGTAGCTGTGCGCAGATACTATGTATCATTCTCCCAAAATATTAAGAATAACGATTTCGGAATAGCATTGGTGGAGACTACACACGATTCTGAATTGTTGCTAAATAATGTGAAAACACGCAAGACATGTAGTAAAGCAGTGGGACACATTTTGTGGTGTGGGACGAGCAGCGCACTCCGTAGCTGTGCGCAGATACTATGTATCATACTCCCAAAATATTAAGAATAACGATTTCGGAATAGCATCTGTGGAGACTACACACGATTCTGAATTGTTGCTAAATAATATGAAAACACGCAGGACATGTAGTAAAGCAGTAGGACACATTTTGTGGTGTGGGACGAGCAGCGCACTTAGTAGCTGTGCGCAGATACTATGTATCCATCTCCCAAAATATTAAGAATAACGATTTCGGAATAGCATTGGTGGAGACTACACACGATTCTGAATTGGTGATAAATAATATGAAAACACGCAAGACATGTAGTAAAGCAGTAGGACACATTTTGTGGTGTGGGACGAGCAGCGCACTCCGTAGGTGGGCGCAGATACTATGTTTCATTCTCCCAAAATATTAAGAATAACGATTTCGGAATAGCGTTGGTGGAGACTACACACGATTCTGAATTGGTGATAAATAATATGAAAACACGCAAGACACGTAGTAAAGCAGTAGGACACATTTTGTGGTGTGGGACGAGCAGCGCACTCCGTAGGTGGGCGCAGATACTATGTATCATTCTCCCAAAATATTAAGAATAACGATTTCGGAATAGCATTGGTGGAGACTACACACGATTCTGAATTGGTGATAAATAATATGAAAACACGCAAGACACGTAGTAAAGCAGTAGGACACATTTTGTGGTGTGGGACGAGCAGCGCACTCTATAGCTGTGCGCAGATACTATGTATCATTCTCCCAAAATTTTGATAATAACGATTTCGGAATAGCATTGGTGGAGACTACACACGATTCTGAATTGTTGCTAAATAATATGAAATCACACAAGACATGTAGTAAAGCAGTAGGACACATTTTGTGATAAGGAACGAGCAGCGCGCTCTGTAGCTGTGCGCAGATACTATGTTTCATTCTCCCAACATATTAAGAATAACGATTTCGGAATAGCATTGGCGCAGACTACACACGATTCTGAATTGTTGCTAAATAATATGAAAACACGCAAGACATGTAGTAAAGCAATAGGACACATTTTGTGGTGTGGGACGAGCAGCGCACTCTGTAGGTGGGCGCAGATACTATGTATCATTCTCCCAAAATATTAAGAATAACGATTTCGGAATAGCATTGGCGGAGACTACACACGATTCTGAATTGTTGCTAAATAATATGAAAACACGCAAGACATGTAGTAAAGCAGTAGGACACATTTTGTGGTGTGGGACGAGCAGCGCACTCTGTAGGTGGGCGCAGATACTATGTATCATTCTCCCAAATTATTAAGAATAACGATTTCGGAATAGCATTGGTGGAGACTACACACGATTCAGAATTGTTGCTAAATAATATGAAAACACGCAAGACATGTAGTAAAGCAATAGGACACATTTTGTGGTGTGGGACGAGCAGCGCACTCTGTAGGTGGGCGCAGATACTATGTATCATTCTCCCAAATTATTAAGAATAACGATTTCGGAATAGCATTGGTGGAGACTACACACGATTCTGAATTGTTGCTAAATAATATGAAAACACCCAAGACATGTAGTAAAGCAGTAGGACACATTTTGTGGTGTGGAACGAGCAGCGCAATCTGTAGCTGTGCGTAGATACTATGTTTCATTCTCCCAAAATATTAAGAACAACGATTTCGGAATAGCATTGGCGGAGACTACACACGATTCTGAATTGTTGCTAAATAATATGAAAACACGCAAGACATGTAGTAAAGCAGTAGGACACATTTTGTGGTGTGGGACGAGCAGCGTACTCTGTAGGTAGGCGCAGATACTATGTATCATTCTCCCAAAATATTAAGAATAACGATTTCGGAATAGCATTGGCGGAGACTACACACGATTCTGAATTGTTGCTAAATAATATGAAAACACGCAAGACATGTAGTAAAGCAGTAGGACACATTTTGTGGTGTGGGACGAGCAGCGCACTCTGTAGGTGGGCGCAGATACTATGTATCCATCTCCCAAAATATTAAGAATAACGATTTCGGAATAGCATTGGTGGAGACTACACACGATTCTGAATTGTTGCTAAATAATATGAAAACACGCAAGACATGTAGTAAAGCAGTAGGACACATTTTGTGGTGTGCGACGAGCAGCGCACTCTGTAGGTGGGCGCAGATACTATGTATCATTCTCCCAAAATATTAAGAATAACGATTTCGGAATAGCATTGGTGGAGACTACACACGATTCAGAATTGGTGATAAATAATATGAAAACACGCAAGACATGTAGTAAAGCAGTAGGACACATTTTGTGGTGTGGGACGAGCAGCGCACTCCGTAGGTGGGCGCAGATACTGTGTATCATTCTCCCAAAATATTAAGAATAACGATTTCGGAATGGCATTGGTGGAGACTACACACGATTCTGAATTGGTGATAAATAATATGAAAACACGCAAGACACGTAGTAAAGCAGTAGGACACATTTTGTGGTGTGGGACGAGCAGCGCACTCCGTAGGTGGGCGCAGATACTATGTATCATTCTCCCAAAATATTAAGAATAACGATTTCGGAATAGCATTGGTGGAGACTACACACGATTCTGAATTGTTGCTAAATAATATGAAAACACGCAAGACATGTAGTAAAGCAGTAGGACACATTTTGTGGTGTGGGACGAGCAGCGCACTCTGTAGGTGGGCGCAGATACTATGTATCATTCTCCCAAAATATTAAGAATAACGATTTCGGAATAGCATTGGTGGAGACTACACACGATTCAGAATTGGTGATAAATAATATGAAAACACGCAGGACATGTAGTAAAAGCAGTAGGACACATTTTGTGGTGTAGGACGAGCAGCGCACTCCGTAGGTGGGCGCAGATACTATGTATCATTCTCCGAAAATATTAAGAATAACGATTTCGGAATAGCATTGGTGGAGACTACACACGATTCTGAATTGTTGCTAAATAATATGAAAACACGCAAGACATGTAGTAAAGCAGTAGGACACATTTTGTTGTGGGACGAGCAGCGCACTCCGTAGGTGGGCGCAGATACTATGTATCATTCTCCCAAAATATTAAGAATAACGATTTCGGAATAGCATTGGTGGAGACTACACACGATTCAGAATTGGTGATAAATAATATGAAAACACGCAAGACATGTAGTAAAGCAGTAGGACACATTTTGTGGTGTAGGACGAGCAGCGCACTCCGTAGGTGGGCGCAGATACTATGTATCATTCTCCCAAAATATTAAGAATAACGATTTCGGAATAGCATTGGTGGAGACTACACACGATTCTGAATTGTTGCTAAATAATATGAAAACACGCAAGACATGTAGTAAAGCAGTAGGACACATTTTGTTGTGGGACGAGCAGCGCACTCCGTAGGTGGGCGCAGATACTATGTATCATTCTCCCAAAATATTAAGAATAACGATTTCAGAATAGCATTGGTGGAGACTACACACGATTCTGAATTGGTGATAAATAATATGAAAACACGCAAGACATGTAGTAAAGCAGTAGGACACATTTTGTGGTGTGGGACGAGCAGCGCACTCCGTAGGTGGGCGCAGATACAATGTATCATTCTCCCAAAATATTAAGAATAACGATTTCGGAATAGCGTTGGTGGAGACTACCCACGATTCTGAATTGGTGATAAATAATATGAAAACACGCAAGACATGTAGTAAAGCAGTGGGACACATTTTGTGGTGTGGGACGAGCAGCGCACTCCGTAGGTGGGCGCAGATACTATGTTTCATTCTCCCAAAATATTAGGAATAACGATTTCGGAATAGCGTTGGTGGAGACTACACACGATTCTGAATTGGTGATAAATAATATGAAAACACGCAAGACACGTAGTAAAGCAGTAGGACACATTTTGTGGTGTGGGACGAGCAGCGCACTCCGTAGGTGGGCGCAGATACTATGTATCATTCTCCCAAAATATTAAGAATAACGATTTCGGAATAGCATTGGTGGAGACTACACACGATTCTGAATTGGTGATAAATAATATGAAAACACGCAAGACACGTAGTAAAGCAGTAGGACACATTTTGTGGTGTGGGACGAGCAGCGCACTCTATAGCTGTGCGCAGATACTATGTATCATTCTCCCAAAATTTTGATAATAACGATTTCGGAATAGCATTGGTGGAGACTATACACGATTCTGAATTGTTGCTAAATAATATGAAAACACGCAAGACATGTAGTAAAGCAGTAGGACACATTTTGTGGTGTGGGACGAGCAGCGCACTCTGTAGCTGTGCGCAGATACTATGTATCATTCTCCCAAAATATTAATAATAAAGATTTGGGAGTAGCATTGGTGGAGACTACACACGATTCTGAATTGTTGCTAAATAATATGAAAACACGCAAGACATGTAGTAAAGCAGTAGGACACATTTTGTGGTGTGGGACGAGCAGCGCACTCTGTAGCTGTGCGCAGATACTATGTATCATTCTCCCAAAATATTAAGAATAACGATTTCGGAATAGCATTGGTGGAGACTACACACGATTCTGAATTGTTGCTAAATAATGTGAAAACACGCAAGACATGTAGTAAAGCAGTGGGACACATTTTGTGGTGTGGGACGAGCAGCGCACTCCGTAGCTGTGCGCAGATACTATGTATCATTCTCCCAAAATATTAAGAATAACGATTTCGGAATAGCATCTGTGGAGACTACACACGATTCTGAATTGTTGCTAAATAATATGAAAACACGCAGGACATGTAGTAAAGCAGTAGGACACATTTTGTGGTGTGGGACGAGCAGCGCACTCTGTAGCTGTGCGCAGATACTATGTATCCATCTCCCAAAATATTAAGAATAACGATTTCGGAATAGCATTGGTGGAGACTACACACGATTCTGAATTGGTGATAAATAATATGAAAACACGCAAGACATGTAGTAAAGCAGTAGGACACATTTTGTGGTGTGGGACGAGCAGCGCACTCTGTAGCTGTGCGCAGATACTATGTATCATTCACCCAAAATATTAAGAATAACGATTTCGGAATAGCATTGGTGGAGACTACACACGATTCTGAATTGTTGCTAAATAATGTGAAAACACGCAAGACATGTAGTAAAGCAGTAGGACACATTTTGTGGTGTGGGACGAGCAGCGCACTCTGTAGCTGTGCGCAGATACTATGTATCATTCTCCCAAAATATTAATAATAAAGATTTGGGAGTAGCATTGGTGGAGACTACACACGATTCTGAATTGTTGCTAAATAATATGAAAACACGCAAGACATGTAGTAAAGCAGTAGGACACATTTTGTGGTGTGGGACGAGCAGCGCACTCTGTAGCTGTGCGCAGATACTATGTATCATTCTCCCAAAATATTAATAATAAAGATTTGGGAGTAGCATTGGTGGAGACTACACACGATTCTGAATTGTTGCTAAATAATATGAAAACACGCAAGACATGTAGTAAAGCAGTAGGACACATTTTGTGGTGTGGGACGAGCAGCGCACTCTGTAGCTGTGCGCAGATACTATGTATCATTCACCCAAAATATTAAGAATAACGATTTCGGAATAGCATTGGTGGAGACTACACACGATTCTGAATTGTTGCTAAATAATGTGAAAACACGCAAGACATGTAGTAAAGCAGTGGGACACATTTTGTGGTGTGGGACGAGCAGCGCACTCCGTAGCTGTGCGCAGATACTATGTATCATTCTCCCAAAATATTAAGAATAACGATTTCGGAATAGCATCTGTGGAGACTACACACGATTCTGAATTGTTGCTAAATAATATGAAAACACGCAGGACATGTAGTAAAGCAGTAGGACACATTTTGTGGTGTGGGACGAGCAGCGCACTCTGTAGCTGTGCGCAGATACTATGTATCCATCTCCCAAAATATTAAGAATAACGATTTCGGAATAGCATTGGTGGAGACTACACACGATTCTGATTTGTTGCTAAATAATATGGAAACACGCAAGACATGTAGTAAAGCAGTAGGACACATTTTGTGGTGTGGGACGAGCAGCGCACTCTGTAGGTGGGCGCAGATACTATGTATCATTCTCCCAAAGTATTATGAATAACGATTTCGGAATAGCATTCGTGGAGACTACACACGATTCTGAATTGTTGCTAAATAATATGAAAACACGCAAGACATGTAGTAAAGCAGTAGGACACATTTTGTGGTGCGGGACGAGCAGCGCACTCTGTAGCTGTGCGCAGATACTATGTTTCAGTCTCCCAAAATATTAAGAATAACGATTTGGGAATAGCATTGGTGGAGACTACACACGATTCTGAATTGTTGCTAAATAATATGAAAACACGCAAGACATGTAGTAAAGCAGTAGGACACATTTTGTTGTGTGGGACGAGCAGCGCACTCCGTAGGTGGGCGCAGATACTATGTATCATTCTCCCAAAATTTTGATAATAACGATTTCGGAATAGCATTGGTGGAGACTATACACGATTCTGAATTGTTGCTAAATAATATGAAAACACGCAAGACATGTAGTAAAGCAGTAGGACACATTTTGTGGTGTGGGACGAGCAGCGCACTCTGTAGCTGTGCGCAGATACTATGTATCATTCTCCCAAAATATTAATAATAAAGATTTGGGAGTAGCATTGGTGGAGACTACACACGATTCTGAATTGTTGCTAAATAATATGAAAACACGCAAGACATGTAGTAAAGCAGTAGGACACATTTTGTGGTGTGGGACGAGCAGCGCACTCTGTAGCTGTGCGCAGATACTATGTATCATTCTCCCAAAATATTAAGAATAACGATTTCGGAATAGCATTGGTGGAGACTACACACGATTCTGAATTGTTGCTAAATAATGTGAAAACACGCAAGACATGTAGTAAAGCAGTGGGACACATTTTGTGGTGTGGGACGAGCAGCGCACTCCGTAGCTGTGCGCAGATACTATGTATCATACTCCCAAAATATTAAGAATAACGATTTCGGAATAGCATCTGTGGAGACTACACACGATTCTGAATTGTTGCTAAATAATATGAAAACACGCAGGACATGTAGTAAAGCAGTAGGACACATTTTGTGGTGTGGGACGAGCAGCGCACTCTGTAGCTGTGCGCAGATACTATGTATCCATCTCCCAAAATATTAAGAATAACGATTTCGGAATAGCATTGGTGGAGACTACACACGATTCTGAATTGGTGATAAATAATATGAAAACACGCAAGACATGTAGTAAAGCAGTAGGACACATTTTGTGGTGTGGGACGAGCAGCGCACTCCGTAGGTGGGCGCAGATACTATGTTTCATTCTCCCAAAATATTAAGAATAACGATTTCGGAATAGCGTTGGTGGAGACTACACACGATTCTGAATTGGTGATAAATAATATGAAAACACGCAAGACACGTAGTAAAGCAGTAGGACACATTTTGTGGTGTGGGACGAGCAGCGCACTCCGTAGGTGGGCGCAGATACTATGTATCATTCTCCCAAAATATTAAGAATAACGATTTCGGAATAGCATTGGTGGAGACTACACACGATTCTGAATTGGTGATAAATAATATGAAAACACGCAAGACACGTAGTAAAGCAGTAGGACACATTTTGTGGTGTGGGACGAGCAGCGCACTCTATAGCTGTGCGCAGATACTATGTATCATTCTCCCAAAATTTTGATAATAACGATTTCGGAATAGCATTGGTGGAGACTATACACGATTCTGAATTGTTGCTAAATAATATGAAAACACGCAAGACATGTAGTAAAGCAGTAGGACACATTTTGTTGTGTGGGACGAGCAGCGCACTCTGTAGCTGTGCGCAGATACTATGTATCATTCTCCCAAAATATTAATAATAAAGATTTGGGAGTAGCATTGGTGGAGACTACACACGATTCTGAATTGTTGCTAAATAATATGAAAACACGCAAGACATGTAGTAAAGCAGTAGGACACATTTTGTGGTGTGGGACGAGCAGCGCACTCTGTAGCTGTGCGCAGATACTATGTATCATTCTCCCAAAATATTAAGAATAACGATTTCGGAATAGCATTGGTGGAGACTACACACGATTCTGAATTGTTGCTAAATAATGTGAAAACACGCAAGACATGTAGTAAAGCAGTGGGACACATTTTGTGGTGTGGGACGAGCAGCGCACTCCGTAGCTGTGCGCAGATACTATGTATCATTCTCCCAAAATATTAAGAATAACGATTTCGGAATAGCATCTGTGGAGACTACACACGATTCTGAATTGTTGCTAAATAATATGAAAACACGCAGGACATGTAGTAAAGCAGTAGGACACATTTTGTGGTGTGGGACGAGCAGCGCACTCTGTAGCTGTGCGCAGATACTATGTATCCATCTCCCAAAATATTAAGAATAACGATTTCGGAATAGCATTGGTGGAGACTACACACGATTCTGATTTGTTGCTAAATAATATGGAAACACGCAAGACATGTAGTAAAGCTGTAGGACACATTTTGTGGTGTGGGACGAGCAGCGCACTCCGTAGGTGGGCGCAGATACTATGTTTCATTCTCCCAAAATATTAAGAATAACGATTTCGGAATAGCGTTGGTGGAGACTACACACGATTCTGAATTGGTGATAAATAATATGAAAACACGCAAGACACGTAGTAAAGCAGTAGGACACATTTTGTGGTGTGGGACGAGCAGCGCACTCCGTAGGTGGGCGCAGATACTATGTATCATTCTCCCAAAATATTAAGAATAACGATTTCGGAATAGCATTGGTGGAGACTACACACGATTCTGAATTAATGATAAATAATATGAAAACACGCAAGACACGTAGTAAAGCAGTAGGACACATTTTGTGGTGTGGGACGAGCAGCGCACTCCGTAGGTGGGCGCAGATACTATGTATCATTCTCCCAAAATATTAAGAATAACGATTTCGGAATAGCATTGGTGGAGACTACACACGATTCTGAATTGGTGATAAATAATATGAAAACACGCAAGACACGTAGTAAAGCAGTAGGACACATTTTGTGGTGTGGGACGAGCAGCGCACTCTGTAGGTGGGCGGAGATACAATGTATCCTTCTCCCAAAATATTAAGAATAACGATTTCGGAATAGCATTGGTGGAGACTACACACGATTCTGAATTGGTGATAAATAATATGAAAACACGCAAGACATGTAGTAAAGCAGTAGGACACATTTTGTGGTGTGGGACGAGCAGCGCACTCTGTAGGTGGACGCAGATACTGTGTATCATTCACCAAAAATATTAAGAATAACGATTTCGGAATAGAATTGGCGGAGACTACACACGATTCTGAATTGCGGCTAAATAATATGAAAATACACAAGACATGTAGTAAAGCAGTAGGACACATTTTGTGGTGTGGGACGAGCAGCGCACTCTGTTGGTGGGCGCAGATACTATGTATCATTCTCCCAAAATATTAAGAATAACGATTTCGGAATAGCATTGGCGGAGACTACACACGATTCTGAATTGCAACTAAATAGTATGAAAACACGCAAGACATGTAGTAAAGCAGTAGGACACATTTTGTGGTGTTGGACGAGCAGCGTACTCTGTAGGTGGGCGCAGATACTATGTATCATTCTCCCAAAATATTAAGAATAACGATTTCGGAATAGCATTGTCGGAGACTACACACGATTCTGAATTGCAACTAAATAGTATGAAAACACGCAAGACATGTAGTAAAGCAGTAGGACACATTTGGTGGTGTTGGACGAGCAGCGTACTCTGTAGGTGGGCGCAGATACTATGTATCATTCTCCCAAAATATTAAGAATAACGATTTCGGAATAGCATTGGCGGAGACTACACACGATTCTGAATTGTTGCTAAATAATATGAAAATACGCAAGACATGTAGTAAAGCAGTAGGACACATTTTGTGGTGTGGGACGAGCAGCGCACTCTGTAGGTGGGCGCAGATACTGTGTATCATTCACCAAAAATATTAAGAATAACGATTTCGGAATAGAATTGGCGGAGACTACACACGATTCTGAATTGCGGCTAAATAATATGAAAATACACAAGAAATGTAGTAAAGCAGTAGGACACATTTTGTGGTGTGGGACGAGCAGCGCACTCTGTTGGTGGGCGCAGATACTATGTATCATTCTCCCAAAATATTAAGAATAACGATTTCGGAATAGGATTGGCGGAGATTACACACGATTCTGAATTGTTGCTAAATAATAAGAAAACACGAAAGACATGTAGTAAAGCAGTAGGACACATTTTGTGGTGTAAGACGGGCAGCGCACCTGTAGCTGGGCGCAGATACCATGTATCATTCTCCCAAAATGTTACGAATAACGATTTCGCAATAGCATTGGCGGAAAGAACGCACGATTCTGATTTCGTGCATTATAATATGAACAGACGTGTGAGTGGTAGTAAAGCAGTAGGCTACATTTTGAGGTGTACGACGTGCAGGGCACCCTGGAGCTAGCGGCGTATACTATGTATCATTCTCCCAAAATGTTACGAATAACGATTTCGCAATAGCATTGGCGGAAAGAAGGCACGATTCTGATTTCGTGCATTATAATATGAACAGACGTGTGAGTGGTAGTAAAGCAGTAGGCTACAATTCGTGGTGTACGACGTGCAGCGCACGCTGAATCTAGCCGCAGTTACTATGTATCATTCTCCCAAAATGTTACGAATAACGATCTCGGAACCTCAATGACGGAAAGAACGCACGATTCTGATTTCGTGCATTATAATATAAACAGACGTGTGAGTGGTAGTAAAGCAGTAGGCTACAATTCGTGGTGTACGACGTGCAGCGCACGCTGAATCTAGCCGCAGTTACTATGTATCATTCTCCCAAAATGTTACGAATAACGATCTCGGAACCTCATTGACGGAAAGAACGCACGATTCTGATTTCGTGCATTATAATATAAACAGACGTGTGAGTGGTAGTAAAGCAGTAGGCTACATTTCGTGGTGTACGACGTGCAGCGCACGCTGAAGCTAGCCGCGGATACTATGTATCATTCTACCAAAATGTTACGAATAACGATTTCGCAATAGCATTGGCGGAAAGAAGGCACGATTCTGATTTCGTGCATTATAATATGAACAGACGTGTGAGTGGTAGTAAAGCAGTAGGCTACAATTCGTGGTGTACGACGTGCAGCGCACGCTGAATCTAGCCGCAGTTACTATGTATCATTCTCCCAAAATGTTACGAATAACGATCTCGGAACCTCATTGACGGAAAGAACGCACGATTCTGATTTCGTGCATTATAATATAAACAGACGTGTGAGTGGTAGTAAAGCAGTAGGCTACATTTCGTGGTGTACGACGTGCAGGGCACCCTAGACCTAGCGGCGTATACTATTTATCATTCTCCCAAAATGTTACGAATAACGTTTTCGGAACGGCATTGGCGGAAAGAACGCACGATTCTGATTTCAGTGAATTATAATATGAGGAGAGGCGTGAGTGGTAGTAAAGCAGTAGGCTACAATTCGTGGTGTACGACGTGCAGCGCACGCTGAATCTAGCCGCAGTTACTATGTATCATTCTCCCAAAATGTTACGAATAACGATCTCGGAACCTCAATGACGGAAAGAACGCACGATTCTGATTTCGTGCATTATAATATAAACAGACGTGTGAGTGGTAGTAAAGCAGTAGGCTACAATTCGTGGTGTACGACGTGCAGCGCACGCTGAATCTAGCCGCAGTTACTATGTATCATTCTCCCAAAATGTTACGAATAACGATCTCGGAACCTCATTGACGGAAAGAACGCACGATTCTGATTTCGTGCATTATAATATAAACAGACGTGTGAGTGGTAGTAAAGCAGTAGGCTACATTTCGAGGTGTACGACGTGCAGCGCACGCTGAAGCTAGCCGCGGATACCATGTATCATTCTCCCAAAATGTTACGAATAACGATTTCGCAATAGCATTGGCGGAAAGAAGGCACGATTCTGATTTCGTGCATTATAATATGAACAGACGTGTGAGTGGTAGTAAAGCAGTAGGCTACATTTCGTGGTGTACGACGTGCAGGGCACCCTGGAGCTAGCCGCGGATACTATGTATCATTCTCCCAAAATGTTACGAATAACGATTTCGCAATAGCATTGGCGGAAAGAAGGCACGATTCAGATTTCGTGCATTATAATATGAACAGACGTGTGAGTGGAAGTAAAGCAGTAGGCTACATTTCGTGGTGTACGACGTGCAGCGCACGCTGAAGCTAGCCGCGGATACCATGTATCATTCTCCCAAAATGTTACGAATAACGATTTCGCAATAGCATTGGCGGAAAGAAGGCACGATTCAGATTTCGTGCATTATAATATGAACAGACGTGTGCGTGGAAGTAAAGCAGTAGGCTACATTTCGTGGTGTACGACGTGCAGCGCACGCTGAAGCTAGCCGCGGATACCGTGTATCATTCTCCCAAAATGTTACGAATAACGATTTCGCAATAGCATTGGCGGAAAGAAGGCACGATTCTGATTTCGTGTATTATAATATGAACAGACGTGTGAGTGGAAGTAAAGCAGTAGGCTACATTTCGTGGTGTACGACGTGCTGCGCACGCTGAAGCTAGCCGCGGATACCATGTATCATTCTCCCAAAATGTTACGAATAACGATTTCGCAATAGCATTGGCGGAAAGAAGGCACGATTCTGATATCGTGTATTATAATATGAACAGACGTGTGAGTGGAAGTAAAGCAGTAGGCTACATTTCGTGGTGTACGACGTGCAGCGCACGCTGAAGCTAGCCGCGGATACCATGTATCATTCTCCCAAAATGTTACGAATAACGATTTCGCAATAGCATTGGCGGAAAGAAGGCACGATTCAGATTTCGTGCATTATAATATGAACAGACGTGTGAGTGGAAGTAAAGCAGTAGGCTACATTTCGTGGTGTACGACGTGCAGCGCACGCTGAAGCTAGCCGCGGATACCGTGTATCATTCTCCCAAAATGTTACGAATAACGATTTCGCAATAGCATTGGCGGAAAGAACGCACGATTCTGATTTCGTGCATTATAATATGAACAGACGTGTGAGTGGTAGTAAAGCAGTAGGCTACATTTCGTGGTGTACGACGTGCTGCGCACGCTGAAGCTAGCCGCGGATACCATGTATCATTCTCCCAAAATGTTACGAATAACGATTTCGCAATAGCATTGGCGGAAAGAAGGCACGATTCTGATTTCGTGTATTATAATATGAACAGACGTGTGAGTGGAAGTAAAGCAGTAGGCTACATTTCGTGGTGTACGACGTGCAGGGCACCCTGGAGCTAGCCGCGGATACTATGTATCATTCTCCCAAAATGTTACGAATAACGATTTCGCAATAGCATTGGCGGAAAGAACGCACGATTCTGATTTCGTGCATTATAATATGAACAGACGCGTGAGTGGTAGTAAAGCAGTAGGCTACATTTCGTGGTGTACGACGTGCAGGGCACCCTGGAGCTAGCGGCGTATACTATGTATCATTCTCCCAAAATGTTACGAATAACGATTTCGCAATAGCATTGGCGGAAAGAAGGCACGATTCAGATTTCGTGCATTATAATATGAACAGACGTGTGAGTGGAAGTAAAGCAGTAGGCTACATTTCGTGGTGTACGACGTGCAGCGCACGCTGAAGCTAGCCGCGGATACCATGTATCATTCTCCCAAAATGTTACGAATAACGATTTCGCAATAGCATTGGCGGAAAGAAGGCACGATTCAGATTTCGTGCATTATAATATGAACAGACGTGTGAGTGGAAGTAAAGCAGTAGGCTACATTTCGTGGTGTACGACGTGCAGCGCACGCTGAAGCTAGCCGCGGATACCGTGTATCATTCTCCCAAAATGTTACGAATAACGATTTCGCAATAGCATTGGCGGAAAGAACGCACGATTCTTATTTCGTGTATTATAATATGAACAGACGTGTGAGTGGAAGTAAAGCAGTAGGCTACATTTCGTGGTGTACGACGTGCTGCGCACGCTGAAGCTAGCCGCGGATACCATGTATCATTCTCCCAAAATGTTACGAATAACGATTTCGCAATAGCATTGGCGGAAAGAAGGCACGATTCTGATATCGTGTATTACAATATGAACAGACGTGTGAGTGGAAGTAAAGCAGTAGGCTACATTTCGTGGTGTACGACGTTCAGCGCACGCTGAAGCTAGCCGCGGATACCATGTATCATTCTCCCAAAATGTTACGAATAACGATTTCGCAATAGCATTGGCGGAAAGAAGGCACGATTCAGATTTCGTGCATTATAATATGAACAGACGTGTGAGTGGAAGTAAAGCAGTAGGCTACATTTCGAGGTGTACGACGTGCAGCGCACGCTGAAGCTAGCCGCGGATACCGTGTATCATTCTCCCAAAATGTTACGAATAACGATTTCGCAATAGCATTGGCGGAAAGAACGCACGATTCTTATTTCGTGCATTATAATATGAACAGACGTGTGAGTGGTAGTAAAGCAGTAGGCTACATTTCGTGGTGTACGACGTGCTGCGCACGCTGAAGCTAGCCGCGGATACCGTGTATCATTCTCCCAAAATGTTACGAATAATGATTTCGCAATAGCATTGGCGGAAAGAACGGACGATTCTGATTTCGTGCATTATAATATGAACAGACGTGTGAGTGGTAGTAAAGCAGAAGGCTACATTTCGTGGTGTACGACGTGCTGCGCACGCTGAAGCTAGCCGCGGATACCATGTATCATTCTCCCAAAATGTTACGAATAACGATTTCGCAATAGCATTGGCGGAAAGAAGGCACGATTCTGATTTCGTGTATTATAATATGAACAGACGTGTGAGTGGAAGTAAAGCAGTAGGCTACATTTCGTGGTGTACGACGTGCAGCGCACGCTGAAGCTAGCCGCGGATACCGTGTATCATTCTCCCAAAATGTTACGAATAACGATTTCGCAATAGCATTGGCGGAAAGAAGGCACGATTCTGATCTCGTGTATTATAATATGAACAGACGTGTGAGTGGAAGTAAAGCAGTAGGCTACATTTCGTGGTGTACGACGTGCAGCGCACGCTGAAGCTAGCCGCGGATACCATGTATCATTCTCCCAAAATGTTACGAATAACGATTTCGCAATAGCATTGGCGGAAAGAAGGCACGATTCAGATTTCGTGCATTATAATATGAACAGACGTGTGAGTGGAAGTAAAGCAGTAGGCTACATTTCGTGGTGTACGACGTGCAGCGCACGCTGAAGCTAGCCGCGGATACCATGTATCATTCTCCCAAAATGTTACGAATAACGATTTCGCAATAGCATTGGCGGAAAGAAGGCACGATTCAGATTTCGTGCATTATAATATGAACAGACGTGTGAGTGGAAGTAAAGCAGTAGGCTACATTTCGTGGTGTACGACGTGCAGCGCACGCTGAAGCTAGCCGCGGATACCGTGTATCATTCTCCCAAAATGTTACGAATAACGATTTCGCAATAGCATTGGCGGAAAGAAGGCACGATTCTGATTTCGTGTATTATAATATGAACAGACGTGTGAGTGGAAGTAAAGCAGTAGGCTACATTTCGTGGTGTACGACGTGCTGCGCACGCTGAAGCTAGCCGCGGATACCATGTATCATTCTCCCAAAATGTTACGAATAACGATTTCGCAATAGCATTGGCGGAAAGAAGGCACGATTCTGATTTCGTGCATTATAATATGAACAGACGTGTGAGTGGTAGTAAAGCAGTAGGCTACATTTCGTGGTGTACGACGTGCAGGGCACCCTGGAGCTAGCCGCGGATACTATGTATCATTCTCCCAAAATGTTACGAATAACGATTTCGCAATAGCATTGGCGGAAAGAAGGCACGATTCAGATTTCGTGCATTATAATATGAACAGACGTGTGAGTGGAAGTAAAGCAGTAGGCTACATTTCGTGGTGTACGACGTGCAGCGCACGCTGAAGCTAGCCGCGGATACCGTGTATCATTCTCCCAAAATGTTACGAATAACGATTTCGCAATAGCATTGGCGGAAAGAAGGCACGATTCTGATTTCGTGTATTATAATATGAACAGACGTGTGAGTGGAAGTAAAGCAGTAGGCTACATTTCGTGGTGTACGACGTGCTGCGCACGCTGAAGCTAGCCGCGGATACCATGTATCATTCTCCCAAAATGTTACGAATAACGATTTCGCAATAGCATTGGCGGAAAGAAGGCACGATTCAGATTTCGTGCATTATAATATGAACAGACGTGTGAGTGGAAGTAAAGCAGTAGGCTACATTTCGTGGTGTACGACGTGCAGCGCACGCTGAAGCTAGCCGCGGATACCATGTATCATTCTCCCAAAATGTTACGAATAACGATTTCGCAATAGCATTGGCGGAAAGAATCCACGATTCTGATTTCGTGCATTATAATATGAACAGACGTGTGAGTGGAAGTAAAACAGTAGGCTACATTTCGTGGTGTACGACGTGCAGCGCACGCTGAAGCTAGCCGCGGATACCATGTATCATTCTCCCAAAATGTTACGAATAACGATTTCGCAATAGCATTGGCGGAAAGAAGGCACGATTCAGATTTCGTGCATTATAATATGAACAGACGTGTTTGTGGTAGTAAAGCAGTAGGCTACATTTCGTGGTGTATGACGTGCAGTGCACGCTGAAGCTAGCCGCGGATACCGTGTATCATTCTACCAAAATGTTACGAATAACGATTTCGCAATAGTATTGGCGGAAAGAACGCACGATTCTGATTTCGTGCATTATAATATGAACAGACGTGTGAGTGGTAGTAAAGCAGTAGGCTACATTTCGAGGTGTACGACGTGCAGGGCACCCTGGAGCTAGCGGCGTATACTATGTATCATTCTCCCAAAATGTTACGAATAACGATTTCGCAATAGCATTGGCGGAAAGAACGCACGATTCTGATTTCGTGCATTGTAATATGAACAGACGTGTGAGTGGTAGTAAAGCAGTAGGCTACATTTCGAGGTGTACGACGTGCAGGGCACCCTGGAGCTAGCGGCGTATACTATGTATCATTCTCCCAAAATGTTACGAATAACGATTTCGCAATAGCATTGGCGGAAAGAACGCACGATTCTGATTTCGTGCATTATAATATGAACAGACGTGTGAGTGGTAG
This sequence comes from Schistocerca serialis cubense, assembly GCF_023864345.2. Classification (NCBI taxonomy): domain Eukaryota; kingdom Metazoa; phylum Arthropoda; class Insecta; order Orthoptera; family Acrididae; genus Schistocerca; species Schistocerca serialis. The sequence goes on along the minus strand of NW_026047481.1, from coordinate 638,265 downwards.
TAAAGCAGTAGGCTACATTTCGAGGTGTACGACGTGCAGGGCACCCTGGAGCTAGCGGCGTATACTATGTATCATTCTCCCAAAATGTTACGAATAACGATTTCGCAATAGCATTGGCGGAAAGAACGCACGATTCTGATTTCGTGCATTATAATATGAACAGACGTGTGAGTGGTAGTAAAGCAGTAGGCTACATTTCGAGGTGTACGACGTGCAGGGCACCCTGGAGCTAGCGGCGTATACTATGTATCATTCTCCCAAAATGTTACGAATAACGATTTCGCAATAGCATTGGCGGAAAGAACGCACGATTCTGATTTCGTGCATTATAATATGAACAGACGTGTGAGTGGTAGTAAAGCAGTAGGCTACATTTCGAGGTGTACGACGTGCAGGGCACCCTGGAGCTAGCGGCGTATACTATGTATCATTCTCCCAAAATGTTACGAATAACGATTTCGCAATAGCATTGGCGGAAAGAACGCACGATTCTGATTTCGTGCATTATAATATGAACAGACGTGTGAGTGGTAGTAAAGCAGTAGGCTACATTTCGAGGTGTACGACGTGCAGGGCACCCTGGAGCTAGCGGCGTATACTATGTATCATTCTCCCAAAATGTTACGAATAACGATTTCGCAATAGCATTGGCGGAAAGAACGCACGATTCTGATTTCGTGCATTATAATATGAACAGACGTGTGAGTGGTAGTAAAGCAGTAGGCTACATTTCGAGGTGTACGACGTGCAGGGCACCCTGGAGCTAGCGGCGTATACTATGTATCATTCTCCCAAAATGTTACGAATAACGATTTCGCAATAGCATTGGCGGAAAGAACGCACGATTCTGATTTCGTGCATTATAATATGAACAGACGTGTGAGTGGTAGTAAAGCAGTAGGCTACATTTCGAGGTGTACGACGTGCAGGGCACCCTGGAGCTAGCGGCGTATACTATGTATCATTCTCCCAAAATGTTACGAATAACGATTTCGCAATAGCATTGGCGGAAAGAACGCACGATTCTGATTTCGTGCATTATAATATGAACAGACGTGTGAGTGGTAGTAAAGCAGTAGGCTACATTTCGAGGTGTACGACGTGCAGGGCACCCTGGAGCTAGCGGCGTATACTATGTATCATTCTCCCAAAATGTTACGAATAACGATTTCGCAATAGCATTGGCGGAAAGAACGCACGATTCTGATTTCGTGCATTATAATATGAACAGACGTGTGAGTGGTAGTAAAGCAGTAGGCTACATTTCGAGGTGTACGACGTGCAGGGCACCCTGGAGCTAGCGGCGTATACTATGTATCATTCTCCCAAAATGTTACGAATAACGATTTCGCAATAGCATTGGCGGAAAGAACGCACGATTCTGATTTCGTGCATTATAATATGAACAGACGTGTGAGTGGTAGTAAAGCAGTAGGCTACATTTCGAGGTGTACGACGTGCAGGGCACCCTGGAGCTAGCGGCGTATACTATGTATCATTCTCCCAAAATGTTACGAATAACGATTTCGCAATAGCATTGGCGGAAAGAACGCACGATTCTGATTTCGTGCATTATAATATGAACAGACGTGTGAGTGGTAGTAAAGCAGTAGGCTACATTTCGAGGTGTACGACGTGCAGGGCACCCTGGAGCTAGCGGCGTATACTATGTATCATTCTCCCAAAATGTTACGAATAACGATTTCGCAATAGCATTGGCGGAAAGAACGCACGATTCTGATTTCGTGCATTATAATATGAACAGACGTGTGAGTGGTAGTAAAGCAGTAGGCTACATTTCGAGGTGTACGACGTGCAGGGCACCCTGGAGCTAGCGGCGTATACTATGTATCATTCTCCCAAAATGTTACGAATAACGATTTCGCAATAGCATTGGCGGAAAGAACGCACGATTCTGATTTCGTGCATTATAATATGAACAGACGTGTGAGTGGTAGTAAAGCAGTAGGCTACATTTCGAGGTGTACGACGTGCAGGGCACCCTGGAGCTAGCGGCGTATACTATGTATCATTCTCCCAAAATGTTACGAATAACGATTTCGCAATAGCATTGGCGGAAAGAACGCACGATTCTGATTTCGTGCATTATAATATGAACAGACGTGTGAGTGGTAGTAAAGCAGTAGGCTACATTTCGAGGTGTACGACGTGCAGGGCACCCTGGAGCTAGCGGCGTATACTATGTATCATTCTCCCAAAATGTTACGAATAACGATTTCGCAATAGCATTGGCGGAAAGAACGCACGATTCTGATTTCGTGCATTATAATATGAACAGACGTGTGAGTGGTAGTAAAGCAGTAGGCTACATTTCGAGGTGTACGACGTGCAGGGCACCCTGGAGCTAGCGGCGTATACTATGTATCATTCTCCCAAAATGTTACGAATAACGATTTCGCAATAGCATTGGCGGAAAGAACGCACGATTCTGATTTCGTGCATTATAATATGAACAGACGTGTGAGTGGTAGTAAAGCAGTAGGCTACATTTCGAGGTGTACGACGTGCAGGGCACCCTGGAGCTAGCGGCGTATACTATGTATCATTCTCCCAAAATGTTACGAATAACGATTTCGCAATAGCATTGGCGGAAAGAACGCACGATTCTGATTTCGTGCATTATAATATGAACAGACGTGTGAGTGGTAGTAAAGCAGTAGGCTACATTTCGAGGTGTACGACGTGCAGGGCACCCTGGAGCTAGCGGCGTATACTATGTATCATTCTCCCAAAATGTTACGAATAACGATTTCGCAATAGCATTGGCGGAAAGAACGCACGATTCTGATTTCGTGCATTATAATATGAACAGACGTGTGAGTGGTAGTAAAGCAGTAGGCTACATTTCGAGGTGTACGACGTGCAGGGCACCCTGGAGCTAGCGGCGTATACTATGTATCATTCTCCCAAAATGTTACGAATAACGATTTCGCAATAGCATTGGCGGAAAGAACGCACGATTCTGATTTCGTGCATTATAATATGAACAGACGTGTGAGTGGTAGTAAAGCAGTAGGCTACATTTCGAGGTGTACGACGTGCAGGGCACCCTGGAGCTAGCGGCGTATACTATGTATCATTCTCCCAAAATGTTACGAATAACGATTTCGCAATAGCATTGGCGGAAAGAACGCACGATTCTGATTTCGTGCATTATAATATGAACAGACGTGTGAGTGGTAGTAAAGCAGTAGGCTACATTTCGAGGTGTACGACGTGCAGGGCACCCTGGAGCTAGCGGCGTATACTATGTATCATTCTCCCAAAATGTTACGAATAACGATTTCGCAATAGCATTGGCGGAAAGAACGCACGATTCTGATTTCGTGCATTATAATATGAACAGACGTGTGAGTGGTAGTAAAGCAGTAGGCTACATTTCGAGGTGTACGACGTGCAGGGCACCCTGGAGCTAGCGGCGTATACTATGTATCATTCTCCCAAAATGTTACGAATAACGATTTCGCAATAGCATTGGCGGAAAGAACGCACGATTCTGATTTCGTGCATTATAATATGAACAGACGTGTGAGTGGTAGTAAAGCAGTAGGCTACATTTCGAGGTGTACGACGTGCAGGGCACCCTGGAGCTAGCGGCGTATACTATGTATCATTCTCCCAAAATGTTACGAATAACGATTTCGCAATAGCATTGGCGGAAAGAACGCACGATTCTGATTTCGTGCATTATAATATGAACAGACGTGTGAGTGGTAGTAAAGCAGTAGGCTACATTTCGAGGTGTACGACGTGCAGGGCACCCTGGAGCTAGCGGCGTATACTATGTATCATTCTCCCAAAATGTTACGAATAACGATTTCGCAATAGCATTGGCGGAAAGAACGCACGATTCTGATTTCGTGCATTATAATATGAACAGACGTGCGAGTGGTAGTAAAGCAGTAGGCTACATTTCGAGGTGTACGACGTGCAGGGCACCCTGGAGCTAGCGGCGTATACTATGTATCATTCTCCCAAAATGTTACGAATAACGATTTCGCAATAGCATTGGCGGAAAGAACGCACGATTCTGATTTCGTGCATTATAATATGAACAGACGTGTGAGTGGTAGTAAAGCAGTAGGCTACATTTCGAGGTGTACGACGTGCAGGGCACCCTGGAGCTAGCGGCGTATACTATGTATCATTCTCCCAAAATGTTACGAATAACGATTTCGCAATAGCATTGGCGGAAAGAACGCACGATTCTGATTTCGTGCATTATAATATGAACAGACGTGTGAGTGGTAGTAAAGCAGTAGGCTACATTTCGAGGTGTACGACGTGCAGGGCACCCTGGAGCTAGCGGCGTATACTATGTATCATTCTCCCAAAATGTTACGAATAACGATTTCGCAATAGCATTGGCGGAAAGAACGCGCGATTCTGATTTCGTGCATTATAATATGAACAGACGTGTGAGTGGTAGTAAAGCAGTAGGCTACATTTCGAGGTGTACGACGTGCAGGGCACCCTGGAGCTAGCGGCGTATACTATGTATCATTCTCCCAAAATGTTACGAATAACGATTTCGCAATAGCATTGGCGGAAAGAACGCACGATTCTGATTTCGTGCATTATAATATGAACAGACGTGTGAGTGGTAGTAAAGCAGTAGGCTACATTTCGAGGTGTACGACGTGCAGGGCACCCTGGAGCTAGCGGCGTATACTATGTATCATTCTCCCAAAATGTTACGAATAACGATTTCGCAATAGCATTGGCGGAAAGAACGCACGATTCTGATTTCTTGCATTATAATATGAACAGACGTGTGAGTGGTAGTAAAGCAGTAGGCTACATTTCGAGGTGTACGACGTGCAGGGCACCCTGGAGCTAGCGGCGTATACTATGTATCATTCTCCCAAAATGTTACGAATAACGATTTCGCAATAGCATTGGCGGAAAGAACGCACGATTCTGATTTCGTGCATTATAATATGAACAGACGTGTGAGTGGTAGTAAAGCAGTAGGCTACATTTCGAGGTGTACGACGTGCAGGGCACCCTGGAGCTAGCGGCGTATACTATGTATCATTCTCCCAAAATGTTACGAATAACGATTTCGCAATAGCATTGGCGGAAAGAACGCACGATTCTGATTTCGTGCATTATAATATGAACAGACGTGTGAGTGGTAGTAAAGCAGTAGGCTACATTTCGAGGTGTACGACGTGCAGGGCACCCTGGAGCTAGCGGCGTATACTATGTATCATTCTCCCAAAATGTTACGAATAACGATTTCGCAATAGCATTGGCGGAAAGAACGCACGATTCTGATTTCGTGCATTATAATATGAACAGACGTGTGAGTGGTAGTAAAGCAGTAGGCTACATTTCGAGGTGTACGACGTGCAGGGCACCCTGGAGCTAGCGGCGTATACTATGTATCATTCTCCCAAAATGTTACGAATAACGATTTCGCAATAGCATTGGCGGAAAGAACGCACGATTCTGATTTCGTGCATTATAATATGAACAGACGTGTGAGTGGTAGTAAAGCAGTAGGCTACATTTCGAGGTGTACGACGTGCAGGGCACCCTGGAGCTAGCGGCGTATACTATGTATCATTCTCCCAAAATGTTACGAATAACGATTTCGCAATAGCATTGGCGGAAAGAACGCACGATTCTGATTTCGTGCATTATAATATGAACAGACGTGTGAGTGGTAGTAAAGCAGTAGGCTACATTTCGAGGTGTACGACGTGCAGGGCACCCTGGAGCTAGCGGCGTATACTATGTATCATTCTCCCAAAATGTTACGAATAACGATTTCGCAATAGCATTGGCGGAAAGAACGCACGATTCTGATTTCGTGCATTATAATATGAACAGACGTGTGAGTGGTAGTAAAGCAGTAGGCTACATTTCGAGGTGTACGACGTGCAGGGCACCCTGGAGCTAGCGGCGTATACTATGTATCATTCTCCCAAAATGTTACGAATAACGATTTCGCAATAGCATTGGCGGAAAGAACGCACGATTCTGATTTCGTGCATTATAATATGAACAGACGTGTGAGTGGTAGTAAAGCAGTAGGCTACATTTCGAGGTGTACGACGTGCAGGGCACCCTGGAGCTAGCGGCGTATACTATGTATCATTCTCCCAAAATGTTACGAATAACGATTTC